>NC_056741.1:1201794191-1201836691 GCF_019279795.1 Protopterus annectens
TCCCATGCAGGTGGGAGTGGTTTTGATGGTGTGAGGCCTGGGATCCCTGTGGGTTGGGAAAGAACCCACACTACACCACCACCTTCAAGGCAGAAGGACTCGGAGAACCCAAGATCCATTCTTCTGGAGCCAAAATTGTCGGACTAGATTCTCCCGAGCACTGGAACCCCTCCACTCCGAAGGGGGAGTCGGAGCCGAGCTACTGAACGCAAAGGCTTTGATGGGAGGTGATGGCTCTATAAAACTCAAGAATCGAAGAAAACCCCCAAGACTTGATGTTGAGGCTTTGGCTCAGACGTACTTGACCCCGACGCCATCTCTGTTCTTGAGACCATCGGATCCAACAACTCCAAAGCACAGGGTCAGAATGGAGAAAGAGCTACAGGATGTAAGGGTGAATGTCTGCTCACAGATCGGGAACAGAACTGGCAAAACTGCCATCTGGATCTGTGTCTTGGAGAAACTGCCTCAATCTATCCACAACATGCTTGGACAAACTGCGAGAAGACGTGATGGAGGAGGAAGATGATGGTAGCCTGGACAGTCTTTTGGGTGAGATCTCCTGGAAAAATCATCTCTGTACCAAAACTCTTGGCTCTGAGGAGGTTAAGTAGAGCAAGGGGTGGAGGAGAACAGTCTGGAACTGTCGGATCAGTAGGCTTTGTATCCAAGGATTGGAGCCTTTTTTATCACCTTGGAGGTTGAAGAAAAGATCTGTCCAGGGAATGTTTTCTGTGCTCCCAGGCCTCCTTGTTTTTCTTAGCAGTGGGTTTTGAGTCCACGAAGTGAAGGGCAAAGAAAAGACTGGAAAAGGAAGCAAGCCCCTTTAACAGCAGCTTGTTTTTATGATCTGTAAGCACATGTGGATGAAAGCCCTCACAAATGCTACACGTAATGTCTAGGTATGCTGAGCCTAGACAGTAAAAGCACTCCCTGTGGGCACCAGACAATGGGATCTTGTGTCCACAGGAAGTGCATTTTTTTAAGCCAGATAAACAGGTTTCATCGGCCATTATAAATAGCTTAGCTCTAGTCTTTATAGAGGAAGAAAGAAAGATAGGGAAAGAGGTATGGAAGATGGAAACCCTGATGGGAAACAGAAACTACACTAACTAGAAACTTTTTTTTTGAATTAGCAGGGTAAGAGGAAAAAGAGAACAAAATGGCCAAAGACAGACTTACAGGACCTTCAAGTAAAAATTAGTTACGGAGCTCAAGAGAGACTAAACAGCAAGGCTTCTGCAATGAGCAGCAAACGAGATCTGAAGTAATTTGGGGGGGAATGAGGTATTATGGGTAGGAGAGGATCATAGGAAGTTACTAAGCTAATGGCCCTAGGGCCCTTACAAGCCTAGCCTGGTTCTACCATTACTTCAATGATTAGCAAGAAACTGCCCCTGTCCAAGAAGGGCACAAGTGAAAATCCCGAGGTGAATTTACAGTTACCCATCCAATTGTCCAGATTGCTTTTGAAGAGGGCCAATGAGATTCTCTGTTTGACATGAAGTGGGAGTAAGCAGTGTACCATTTGACTTGCGGATATGCAGCATTTCCAATAAAGTAGGGTCACAGACTGCCTTATATGCAAGGCATAGATCGCCTCTGAGTAGTCTGTGAAACAGAATAAAGTGACGGCGATTTCAGATGATCCACACACAGCATATGCTGAAGATCTTGAACCTTCCTTGGGAGGAACCTCAGTGGTCTCTCCAATTGCTGCATGTGCTTGGAAAGGTACAAACCAAAAGGGGCACTGTAGTCAATTACTGCCTTGATGAGGGAATAGTACAAAGAGGGTACAACTTCTTTTTTTCTGAATAAAACACCCTTGCTTATGAGATGAGCAATACAGAATGCCCTTCTTACCACTGTGGAGACATGGTGATCAAAAGTAAGTTTACTGTCAACCTGTGTGCCCAGGTCTCTCACCACTGTGTGTGTACTTGGGGTGTTGTTACTGATGAGTTAGTCGGGCAGGAACAGGTCACTATTATTTTATTTACATTTGTTTACCGGGAGATTGACTGGACGCAGGACCTTTTTCAGCAGATGCCCGGGGAGAAAGGCTCCACATCATGTACATGATGAATAGAGATACAAAGTTGCAGCAATAGTAAACTACATGACAGGTTGTTGGCTTTAATACAATAACAAGATATTGATTATCAACAGTATATACAGTAAATGTTGCAAGTTAAGATAGTTTCTTGTTGTTTATAATATTAGCAACAAAGTTGTCAGACAAGATTTTAAAGTATGTAAAGACTAGCTAATTCCGACTGTGGTTAGTAGTGGCAGTAGTATACTTGGGTTAAGAGTCTAGGTGGGGGGGTAAGGGTGGGGGTGTTGGTTTGGATTAAGTGGAATTTGAGCGCAATCTTGAAAAGGCTGTTGGAAGGTAGAGTAGTTATAGAGGGTGGAAGATTGTTCCAAAGTTTAGATATGGTACATGAAAATATGGCTTCTCCTGCTGAATTTTTGGGTTTGATAACAGTGAGTTGATTTTTGTTGCTTGATCTTAGGGGCCTTACCGAAAAGGATGATAATACATGTTTTGCACTGAGCTTAAGGCCATGAATTTGGCACCAATCATTTGTTTGTGTAAGACCCTCTTGTAGGATGTTGACATCTTTTGGAGATTCTATGACTGGTCCCAGTTTACATTCATCAGCAAATTTTGTCAACCACAGGCCTTTTGTTTTACCTTGTACTTCAGAGAAATAGATTCAGAGAAATAGATTCTGAACAGTAGAAGTCCCAGGACTGATCCCTGTGGAACACCATGGTTACAGGTCTGCTGTTGCAGATGGATTCCCCTATTTTGACTAAGTTCCATCAGTGAGCCAGTTAGTGACCCATCTAATGATATAAGGATTGATACAGAGCTGGGTGAGTTTGTCAATGATGCCTGAGTTGGGGATAGTGTCAAAAGCCTTGGTTAAGTCTAGGTAGGCTGTATGCACAGACTTCCCCTTGTTCAGGGCCTTGGTGACCGTCTCAAAGAATTCCACCAGGTTTAACAGGCATGATCTCCCTTTGACAAACCCAAACTAAGTACGGTCAAGTGTTTGGAGATTACTTAGATCGTTAAGGCCCATGATGATTCGTTCCATGGCCTTGCAGATAAGGCTAGTCAGGCTAATAGGTCTGTACTTCCTGTGGTCAGTGGAAAACTGTGGCCATTTTCCAGTCAGCTAGGACAAAGCCAAAGCTTTGACTATGACTGAAAAAGAGTACCCAGTGGTGCTGCTAATTCTTGTTTGAGCCTATGTAGAACACAACCTGAGATGTTATCAGGTTCCACAGATGCTGTGTTTTTGGTCTTAGAGAGGGCATTATGACCTGCTCTTTAGAGATACAAGGTACAGTACAGGTGGTAGGGATGTCATGAGGTACTTGTGGTGTGAACAGGGGGGTGAAGTTTTCACAGAACTTGCAAGTTACCATGTTAGCTATGTTCACAGGCTCTGTATATGTGGTACCATTAACTACCAGTTTTGTCACATATCTGGGCCTTTCCTTTTAAGTTATGAATGTAACTAAAGAACTCCTTGTGGTTGTCCTTGAGGAAGCTAATATGGATATTAGTTCGTTTTGGAGGACTTCACAAGAAGTCTTGCTTGTTTATGCTGAAGAGGGAGTGTTTCCAGTTTAGGGCTCACTCCCTCTTACTCAGACAGCAACTTCCTCCTCTTATTGTAAAGCCTGTTAATGGCAGCTGTCCACCAGGCAGGTTTGCTCTTCTTTGAAGAACTTGTTTTGGTCCCATCAGGTATGGTTGAGTCAATGCGGTTATACAGGTATTTGTATAAATCACTGGTGTAGAACTCAGCATAGTAGCCAGTTCCATCGGGGGGGGGGGGGGTGCAGTAAAGCTATTTATAGCATCCTGTAAAAGGTTATAATCTGCTTTGGAGACTTTTTTTTTTTTTTTTTTTTTTTTAAGTTTAGTTGCTGCTGGGGGTTAAAATGTGATAGTTACTTTGAATGATATTGATCTGTGGTCAGATCTCACTAGGGAAGACCTCACAGTGGGGGTACTACAGTGGTCCTTCATAATGGTAAGCACCAGATCCAGGATGTTGGCACCCCTTGTGGGGGTGTCAACTAGCTGGTCCAGTGCATTGGAGTTAAAGTCAAGAAACCTTTGGGCAAGTGAGTAAGAGCAAGAATAATTTACCCAGTCAATGGATAGGTAGTTAAAGTCACCCAAAACCATGCTGTTCAGATGCATCTCGACAGACCCAAGTAGATCCAAACAGGCAGAGTGGGTGCCCTGACTCATGGAGGGGGTCCTGTAGCTGTCTATGACTTGAACAGGTGTCCTACCAACAGTTAATTTCACCTGAAGTATCTCCAGGGAATCATACTGTTTAACCAGGAGGAGCTCAAGCTTCGAATCCTACTCTTGTAAAGCAGCTGAGTCAGATCCGAAACTCACAGGTTGAGGAATGAATGAAAATGACATCAGATCCTCTGATACAAGTTAAGAGATCCCTGAAATAGGGGTACATATGTTGTTTAGGGCAAGACAAACTAAGGCAAGAACTCTGGATATAGAACACCACCAAATGAGAAACCATTGTGGTCTCTGCCTTACTAGCATAATAAGAGTATTGAGATGGCCCAGTAAGTAGCCAGCCTACAGAATTTGATGGTTAAGCTCAGTGTCCAGAAGCCACAAGTACATGGCATTACAACTGCCTGGACAAGAAAAGACAAATGCATGAAAAATCAAAGGTAAATAAACTGAAGGAATGAAGTGTTTCATTAGGAGCTATTCCTCAGGAATATAACAGCAGGACTTCACAGACAACTTGACCACAAGGGTGAGACAAAATCAAAGCCCCCTCCCCCCTCCCACAATTTCTACACCTTCAACAAGGATTCCAGTTGGTCATAACTACAGATCACACCCAGGTTCAAAAAAGCTGTAGGAAAATTACAAATGGTGGCATGAATAACCATGGCAATGGTCTTATAGGGGTTGCGTTTCAACCGATTACTGATCACCCAGTCATGGATGCATTCCAAGTCTGAGGACAGTTGGTTTAACGCAGATATAGAACCTTGAGGGAGGGAGAGGCACAGCTGTCTGTTAGCATAGTGATGGCAGTTTAACCCTCTCCTTTAAATAATGCCTCCAAGTGGCAGCATGTATACAGAGAAAAAAGTGGACCCAAAACTGAATCCTGTCAGACAGAACAGCACAGTACTGTTAATTACAGACACATCCCTCTAAGTACAGCTGGAAAGGTATGAGGCAAAACCACTGCCATACTAAACCAAAGAAGCCAACATATAACAATTTAGGAAACCCAAGATCTCCTGGTACAATCCCTTATAACAGTGTAGAGACCACCCTAGCATGTGTTGATAGCAGTGAGTGTATTCCAAGAAGAGAAGAGCATAGACCAAGAAAAAATGTCAACTTCTGAAAAAGCCTCTAGAAACAAACCCCACAAGTGTACTCTACTGCAGCTCACCCCTCAATAAGGCATTTCAATTCAGAGAATGTTCATAAAATAAAAAAGGCATACTCAAGTGTTAATTCCACAACAAAAGAAAAAAGAACTAGATAAATAAATGGGCTTCACACATAAAATACAAGGAAAAGATGTTTCCTAGAATTACATATTTAAGCACTCATCCAACTACCATATTCTTCCAGCAATACACAAGGACTTTGCTTCACAACATTTGCTGTAAGACTTACCCAAGCCAGGAGAGTTTCCTTCTCTGCCACATGATATATAAGCCTCAAAGGACGTGTAGTGCTATGGATTCGACTATGCAGATAACGATACAGGTCAAAAAGCCTCACCTTCTCTTCTTCACTGCAGTAAGGAGCTTCTACTTCAGGACTGAAATGAAATACAAAGGCACAAACTGAGAAAAATGTGCGTTGGGGGGGCAGTTGAACAAGTAATTATTGTACAAGTCAAAAACTAACTTAAGGCTAAATTTTATGTTCTTACACTGACAGCAGTCCACATTTTTCAAGCAACATCAGAAATCTCATTTTAAGCCTTCAATTGTCTTGTGCAATGCATAACCAGTTGCTGTTCTTTTCTTTAATGGCAGTTTTATACAAAATCAGTTTTCCTAGCAAAGTTTTAAACTTTGTCTTCAAAGGGTAATAACAGAACAGAATACACATCCTCCAGCTATGAAGAGTGGTGCACAGATTACAGCCTAAACTCAACCAAACAGTGAAGCTGAACCGGATATGCAATAGACATGGGTTCCACAACTACAGCTGTAGTAGAAGCAGAGCAAAGGTTTCCGCTAATATTCCTCCCTGTAAGACCCACTAAAAAGAGGCACTTTAAACTGTTTTATGCTGTTCAAAGAAGCATTACTTCATTAACATGACAAAGGAAAACTCATGTGAGTTGGAAAAATGTTAAAGCAACCTAAAAAAAAGGTTCTACCATGGAACCAATAACTCCGTTTGCAATGTGTCACTTTCTGCCAAACAGCAGCTTCGTATACAAACTGTGCAGAACATTTTCTGTATGCCTCAAAGGAAGCAGATGGTGTAGCAGAAAGTACAGTTTTGTACCTACCATAAATGTAGATGTTCGAGTGTATACACTGCTGCAGTCATTACACTTGGGTTATCTGCAGTCAGGCGGTCCCGCAGTCGGCCTGAGTTCCAAAGTCTTGGTCCGCTGCTCGTTATGTCGCCTTCTGTGGTTGTCCTTGAGGAAGCTAATATGGATATTAGTTCGTTTTGGAGGACTTCACAAGAAGTCTTGCTTGTTTATGCTGAAGAGGGAGTGTTTCCAGTTTAGGGCTCACTCCCTCTTACTCAGACAGCAACTTCCTCCTCTTATTGTAAAGCCTGTTAATGGCAGCTGTCCACCAGGCAGGTTTGCTCTTCTTTGAAGAACTTGTTTTGGTCCCATCAGGTATGGTTGAGTCAATGCGGTTATACAGGTATTTGTATAAATCACTGGTGTAGAACTCAGCATAGTAGCCAGTTCCATCGGGGGGGGGATGCAGTAAAGCTATTTATAGCATCCTGTAAAAGGTTATAATCTGCTTTGGAGACTTTTTTTTTTTTTTTTTAAGTTTAGTTGCTGCTGGGGGTTAAAATGTGATAGTTACTTTGAATGATATTGATCTGTGGTCAGATCTCACTAGGGAAGACCTCACAGTGGGGGTACTACAGTGGTCCTTCATAATGGTAAGCACCAGATCCAGGATGTTGGCACCCCTTGTGGGGGTGTCAACTAGCTGGTCCAGTGCATTGGAGTTAAAGTCAAGAAACCTTTGGGCAAGTGAGTAAGAGCAAGACTAATTTACCCAGTCAATGGATAGGTAAAGTCACCCAAAACCATGCTGTTCAGATGCATCTCGACAGACCCAAGTAGATCCAAACAGGCAGAGTGGGTGCCCTGACTTATGGAGGGGGTCCTGTAGCTGTCTATGACTTGAACAGGTGTCCTACCAACAGTTAATTTCACCTGAAGTATCTCCAGGGAATCATACTGTTTAACCAGGAGGAGCTCAAGCTTCGAATCCTACTCTTGTAAAGCAGCTGAGTCAGATCCGAAACTCACAGGTTGAGGAATGAATGAAAATGACATCAGATCCTCTGATACCAGTTAAGAGATTCCTGAAATAGGGGTACATATGTTGTTTAGGGCAAGACAAACTAAGGCAAGAACTCTGGATATAGAACACCACCAAATGAGAAACCATTGTGGTCTCTGCCTTACTAGCATAATAAGAGTATTGAGATGGCCCAGTAAGTAGCCAGCCTACAGAATTTGATGGTTAAGCTCAGTGTCCAGAAGCCACAAGTACATGGCATTACAACTGCCTGGACAAGAAAAGACAAATGCATGAAAAATCAAAGGTAAATAAACTGAAGGAATGAAGTGTTTCATTAGGAGCTATTCCTCAGGAATATAACAGCAGGACTTCACAGACAACTTGACCACAAGGGTGAGACAAAATCAAAGCCCCCTCCCCCCTCCCACAATTTCTACACCTTCAACAAGGATTCCAGTTGGTCATAACTACAGATCACACCCAGGTTCAAAAAAGCTGTAGGAAAATTACAAATGGTGGCATGAATAACCATGGCAATGGTCTTATAGGGGTTGCGTTTCAACCAATTACTGATCACCCAGTCATGGATGCATTCCAAGTCTGAGGACAGTTGGTTTAACGCAGATATAGAACCTTGAGGGAGGGAGAGGCACAGCTGTCTGTTAGCATAGTGATGGCAGTTTAACCCTCTCCTTTAAATAATGCCTCCAAGTGGCAGCATGTATACAGAGAAAAAAAGTGGACCCAAAACTGAATTCCTGTCAGACAGAACAGCACAGTACTGTTAATTACAGACACATCCCTCTAAGTACAGCTGGAAAGGTATGAGGCAAAACCACTGCCATACTAAACCCAAGAAGCCAACATATAACAATTTAGGAAACCCAAGATCTCCTGGTACAATCCCTTATAACAGTGTAGAGACCACCCTAGCATGTGTTTATAGCAGTGAGTGTATTCCAAGAAGAGAAGAGCATAGACCAAGAAAAAATGTCAACTTCTGAAAAAGCCTCTAGAAACAAACCCCACAAGTGTACTCTACTGCAGCTCACCCCTCAATAAGGCATTTCAATTCAGAGAATGTTCATAAAATAAAAAAGGCATACTCAAGTGTTAATTCCACAACAAAAGAAAAAAGAACTAGATAAATAAATGGGCTTCACACATAAAATACAAGGAAAAGATGTTTCCTAGAATTACATATTTAAGCACTCATCCAACTACCATATTCTTCCAGCAATACACAAGGACTTTGCTTCACAACATTTGCTGTAAGACTTACCCAAGCCAGGAGAGTTTCCTTCTCTGCCACATGATATATAAGCCTCAAAGGACGTGTAGTGCTATGGATTCGACTATGCAGATAACGATACAGGTCAAAAAGCCTCACCTTCTCTTCTTCACTGCAGTAAGGAGCTTCTACTTCAGGACTGAAATGAAATACAAAGGCACAAACTGAGAAAATGTGTTGGGGGGGCAGTTGAACAAGTAATTATTGTACAAGTCAAAAACTAACTTAAGGCTAAATTTTATGTTCTTACACCGACAGCAGTCACATTTTTCAAGCAACATCAGAAATCTCATTTTAAGCCTTCAATTGTCTTGTGCAATGCATAACCAGTTGCTGTTCTTTTCTTTAATGGCAGTTTTATACAAAATCAGTTTTCCTAGCAAAGTTTTAAACTTTGTCTTCAAAGGGTAATAACAGAACAGAATACACATCCTCCAGCTATGAAGAGTGGTGCACAGATTACAGCCTAAACTCAACCAAACAGTGAAGCTGAACCGGATATGCAATAGACATGGGTTCCACAACTAGAGCTGTAGTAGAAGCAGAGCAAAGGTTTCCGCTAATATTCCTCCCTGTAAGACCCACTAAAAAGAGGCACTTTAAACTGTTTTATGCTGTTCAAAGAAGCATTACTTCATTAACATGACAGAAAGGAAAACTCATGTGAGTTGGAAAAATGTTAAAGCAACCTAAAAAAAATGTTCTACCATGGAACCAATAACTCCGTTTGCAATGTGTCACTTTCTGCCAAACAGCAGCTTCGTATACAAACTGTGCAGAACATTTTCTGTATGCCTCAAAGGAAGCAGATGGTGTAGCAGAAAGTACAGTTTTGTACCTACCATAAATGTAGATGTTCGAGTGTATACACTGCTGCAGTCATTACACTTGGGTTATCTGCAGTCAGGCGGTCCCGCAGTCGGCCTGAGTTCCAAAGTCTTGGTCCGGCGTCTGTTGCGGTCGCTTCTTCCTTTACGTCAGTGCGACAGGGGTATAAAAGATTCAGCCGACGCCATTTTCTTCAGTTTTTCTTGCCCCAGATGTCAGGTGCCCCCAAATAGGAAGGCAATACATAATGCTAAATAAACATACATAATAAATAAAAATCAATAGCTTCAGCTATAAGCAAATGCACCATATAGATTGTATAGAAAGGGAGGTGTAGATAAGTCCCAGCTAAGAAAGAGGGGATGGAGGGAGGGTAACCTGGACTGCAGCAGTGTATACACTCGAACATTTACATTTATGGTAGGTACAAAACTGTACTATGTTCACCGTGTTACACTGTTGCAGTCACTACCCTTAGGTTGAATCCCAAAGCTGAGGCTGGGTGGCTGGTACTAAAACAGGGTTAGGAGTGGCTAAGAGGCCCTGCAGAACTACAGTGGCAAACCCAGCTCTAGTTTGAGTATAGAGGTAAGTGGTAATGTTTGGTAAATGTGTGCAAAGAACTCCAAGTTGCAGCCTCCAGAATATCCTTGGTTGGTACTCCTCTGAGAAAGGCTGCTGAGGTGGCTGTAGCCCTGGTGGAATGGGGCCTAATGTTACCAGGCACAGTTTTCCCATGATGTGTGTAGCAGAAACGGATACAGTGTCCTATCCATTTTGAAATGGTCCGTTTTGAAATAGCCTTTCCTTGTGATCCTGCAGCATAGGATACAAACAGTTGGTCAGATTTTCTGAAAGCTTTGGTTTTATCCAAGTAGAAACGTAACTGTCTGTGACTGTCCAAAGAATGTAGAAGCCTCTCCCCTTTACTCTGGGGGTTTGGATAAAAGGTGGGCAAATGAATGGTTTGGTTAAGAGCCACACTAGATACCACCTTTGGCATACAGGTAGGGTTAGTTCGTAAGGAGACTCTGTCTTGATGAAAGGTTCCACTGCCATTAGTGCCTGTAACTCTGAGACTCTCCGTGCTGAAGTTATTGCTAGCAGCAGAGCAGTTTTCCATGAAAAAATTTTAATTCTGCTGAAAAAGCTGGTTCGAAAGGTGGTAGAGTAAGTTTTTCCAAAACAAAATTGAGGTCCCAAGTTGGTGTTGGTGCTCTCCGGGGCGGTCTTATGTTCTTAGCCCCTCTGAGGTATTGTCTTAGTAATGATGTGAAAAAATAGAGGATCCGTGTTGTAATGAGCTGAAATAGCTGAAGCGTGGATCTTAATAAAATGAAAAGGAAAGGCCTTTGTCCAGCATCTCAGTTAAATATTGTAATAGCAGAGGAATATTTGGGACAAGAGGGTTTAGGCCTTGAGCCTGGTTCCAGGCGCAGAATCTTTTCCATTTTTCTGAGTAAGTTTTCCTGCTGCTGGGTCTCCTGGCCTCCAAAACAACATCCATAACAGCTTTAGAAAGGAGTGTTGACTAGTTGTTTAAGTAATCTGCCATGCAGCCAGATTTAAGGTTTTGAGCTGGCTGTGCAGGATGAGTCAGAAGATGAGGAATTTGAGGTAAAATCCATGGTGGGCCTTGAGCCATGTTCCTTAATATTGGATACCAGTGCTGCCATGGCCAGTCCGGAGCAATGAGGATCATTTGTGGCCTCTCTAGTCTGGCTTTCAGGAGTACCTTTGCCAGAAGAGGCAGTGGAGGGAAGGCATAAACTTTTAGTGTTTTCCAACTAAATGATAGGGCATCCACTTTCCATGCTAGTGTGTGGTATGTCCTTGCGCAAAATTTTTGTAGTTGGTAGTTTAGGGGGGAGGCAAAAAGATCCATGTCTGGGCTCCCTCATTTTGAGTTATCATTGTGCATACTTGTGGATTTAGTTTCCACTCGTGAGGATCCATGAGATTTCTGCTTAGGTCGTCTGCCAGTGTATTTTTCTTTCCTGGCAGGAATTGTGCTTGCAGTTGAACTTGATAGGCCAGTGCTGTATTCCACAAAGTCATTGGTTGCCTGCATAGGGGGTAGGAATGTGTGCCCCCTTGTTTGTTTATGTATCACATCACTGTGGTGTTGTCCGTCTTTAGTAGCAATTGTCCTGGATGTAGAAGGTCCTTGAAAGCTGTTAGGGCATTTTGTACAGCTAGCATCTCTTTTTGATTGATGTGGAAATGCATTTGGTCTGTGGTCCACTCGCCCTGAATACACTGTCCTGCCAGGTGTGCTCCCCAGGCGTAATTCGATGCATCTGTTATTGTCTGCCTGGCTGTGGGTAAGGTGAAAGGCTGTCCCTTGTTGTGGTGACATGCCTGTGCCCACCATAGAAACTCCTGTTCAAGGCAGGGAATGAGTGGTATTATTGCTTCCAAACTGTGGCTGTGCTGAGTCCATATGCTTTTCAGATACCATTGCAACTTCCTCATATGCAGTCTGGCATATGGAATTAGTAGAATGCAAGATGCCATGAACCCCAAGGCCTGCAGATTCTTGCAGGGAGTTGGGTTTTTGTTGCCATCAATTGAAAATATTGAGTCAGTTGTCCTTGTCTGGCATGAGATAAGCCATCTGGGCCGCTGTATTTAAGCTGGCACCCAGGAATATTACCTCGAGGGCACTAGTTTTGACTTCTTTTCGTTTACTGAGTACCCTTTTACTGTGTACCCTAGGCAACTTAGTAGGTTGTTTTTTTTACAAATTACAGATGTTTTAGAAGAATGTCCTTGCTGTCTGCTTGTCGCCCAAGTATGGGTATATTTGAATCCCTCTGTCTGCAATAAGCAATTATTGGTGCCAGGCATTTTGTGAAGATCCTGGGCTCAGTATATAAGCCAAAGGGCAGTGCAGAGAATTGGCAATGCGTTGAACCTGCTAAGAATCTGAGGTATCTTCTGCAATTTTGTCTGCTAGGGACATGCAGGTATGCCTCCTTGAGGTCCAAGGTTACTAGCAAAGCCTTCTTGCCCAGCATGGGAAGAAGTTGCTCTAGTGTCAACATTTTGAATTTGGGAACTTCCAGGTGAGTATTTAGAGTAGAAAGGTCCAGACTGGGCCTCCAGGCTTTGTCCTTTCAGGGGACCAGAAAGAGTCTTGAGTAAAATCCTTGTCCTTGCTCCCGTATTGGAACCTCTTGAATAACTCTCATGTCCATGAGTGCTGTAACTTGTTTTTGAGCCTCTGCCCATTGATTTGGTGGCAGGTTTGGCATTCCTTTTAGCCTTGGTAAAGTGTGAAAGTGGAACCTGTAACCTTGAGATACAATATTTAGAACCCATTTGTCTTGGGTGATGTGCCAATTGCTTGCAAAAAATGCTAGTTTTCCTCCCAAGGGAGCTGCCAAGAGATGCTTGGCAGCCGGAGGGGGAAGTCATTGTGACTTGTTTTCTGTAAGTTTGCGGCCTGTCTTCCCCTCCTTTCTGGGTTGAGGTACCCCATTGACTAGGTTTGTAAGAGCCTTGCGGCTGGCCTCTGCCCCTTGGGCGCCTGTATCTGCCCCTCTGAGGTCTGTCTGAAGTTGGAAAGGACCAATTTTTGGTTGGCCAATTTCTGCTAAAATGAGGGGGCTGCACCTGTATGAAATCCTTGACCATATGCATAGATTTTGCATTATCCTCCATTTTCTTTAAAACCTCTTCTGCTTTGACTCCAAATAACGCATCCTGCTGTAAAGGTGCATCCAATAACTTTGCTTTAACATGATCAGGTAAATTTTGTTCTTTTAACCAAGCATGCCTACGAATGACAGACCTTGTTACTGCTGCTCTACAAGAAGCTTCTAATGAATCAAATCCACATTGCAAAGTATGTTTTCCCACTTGTTCTGCTGCATGCAATAAAGCCTGCATTTCCTTGTAGTCAGGCTGCTCTGAATTTGGAAGCATTTTTTGCTTTAACTGAGACATCAAATATTGCTGATATTTCAGCATGTGAAACTGGCAATTTAAGGCCATCATGGCTACAGTAGCTGAAGTGTATACTTTCTTTCCCCATCTGTCTAATGCTCTAGAATCCCTTTCAGAGGGAACTGGATTTTTAGAGTAGAGGCCTTAACCCCTTTGGGACCCTGGGAAATGGTTTCTGGGTCAGCAACAAGGCTGTTGTATAGAAATTTGTGAGAGTCGGGGACTCTGTAGTATTTGTCTGGTTTGACTGGGGCTGGAGGTAAAGAATCAGGATTCAAACTAGATTCTGAATAAACATCATCCACAATGTCTAATACTGGTGGAATAGCAAGGGGTCTGTGCTGAGGCAATAAAAGGAACTCTGAGCCTTTTCTTGGCTTCAGAGTAATCCTGGCCCTCCCAGTGGAAATGTTCCCTCGTGGTATGCAAGGTTTCCCCAAAAGAGTAGTCCTCTGGGGGGGGGACCTGAAGGGATTGATTCTTCAGCATCAGAATCCTCATATGGGGGAAAAGGAGTATTCCTGTTCTTCAGAAGAATCCGAGGAAATGGAAACCTGGTCAGATGAAAAGTACAGTTTTGTACCTACCATAAATGTAGATGTTCGAGGATCCACATTGCTGCAGTCCTAACTATTGGGTAGTCCGCCGTCCAGTCGTCCAATATACCAAAATATATGGGCGCCGGGTCAGGCGCGATTAGACTGACGCCAGGGTACTAATACGCCAGGGTACCACAATGCATGACCGACGCCATATCCTCAGTCTTTTCTTGCCCCAGATGTCAGAAGACCCTAAAAGACAAGGCCCAATATACCTGCACCAAAAATATGTACAATATATACAAAATTATCAGCATATAACCTCACCTACACAACCACCCCTAAACACAGAGGGAAGGAGGGAGGGTAATTGACTGCAGCAATGTGGATCCTCGAACATCTACATTTATGGTAGGTACAAAACTGTACTATGTTCTTCATTCCACATTGCTGCAGTCCTAACTATTGGGTAGAATCCCAGCAGAGGTAAGGGAGGCTGGCAAATCATAAAGAAGCAGGAGCTGACAACATGCCTTGCAAAATAGCTGTGGCAAAACCAGCCCTAGACTTAGAGTAGAGAGGAAGGTGATAATGCTTAGAGAAAGTATGCACTGAACTCCAAGTAGCTGCCTCCAGAATATCCTTAGTTGCCACCCCCCTTAGAAATGCTGTTGAAGTGGCAGTAGCCCTAGTGGAATGAGGCCTAATCCCAGCTGGAATCTCCTTGCCATGATGGGAATAACAAAATGCAATGCAAAACCCAATCCACCTAGAAATAGTTTGTTTTGACACAGGCTTGCCTCTTGAACTCAAAGCAAAAGAAACAAACAACTGCGGAGACTGCCTAAAATCCTTAGTCCTGCTTAAATAATAGCATAATTGCCTGTGTACATCTAAGTGTGTGCAAAATCTTTTCCCTTTATTTTGGGGTCTGCATAAAAAGTAGGCAAATGAATAGTTTGGTTTAAAGCCACACTAGAAACCACTTTAGGCATAAAGGAAGGATTAGTAATAATGAATACCCTATCCTTATGGAAAATCAAAAGGGCTCTACTGCCATAAGGGCCTGCAACTCAGACACCCTTCTTGCAGAAGCGAAGGCCAACAGAAAAAGTCTTTCCCAAGTGAAGTATTTCCACGTACGCAGTAAGGCCGCAGGCCTAAAAAGGTTGTAGAGTACAAAACCCAACACCCGCTTTGAGATCCCAAGCAGGAGTAGGAGCCCCACGGGGGTCTTATATTCTTGCCCCTCTAAGAAGTTTCAGTTGAAAAGGATGCAAAACACGGTGGGTCAAGCAATCATAGTGAGCTGAAAATTGCTGCGCATTAAATCCCATGGAAGAGTAGAGAAAACCTTTGTCCAATTGCTCAGTAAGATATTGAAGAGCCACACCACAATTAGGCTCAGAAATCTAAATTTTGCTGTACTCCAATCCATAATCACATTTAAAACTTGTTGAGGAAGTTGAGACCTGCTGTGTTTCAACACAGAATATGCCAGGCTGTTAGATGAAGAGTGAAGCTTGACATTGAGCAGATGACCCGTCTTTTCTGAGATAACAGATGTGGAATCAAAGGTAAAGCCATGAGGAGGCTTTATCAGACTCCTTTAGTAGTGGGTACCAGTGTTGCCGAGGCCAATCTGGAGCTATTAAAATCATCCTTGGCTTGTCTTGTCTGACCTTTAAGAGCACCTTTGGAAGAAGAGGCAAGAAAAAACCAAAATGTTCCCCAACGGGGTACTTAGCCAACTTTGATTCGGTCTGAAACTCCGACTTCAGAAAATTTCAGACGCCGCGACCGCCAAAACCCACACTGCTTCTGCCTCTGCCCATGACCAAACAAAGTGATCGAATGCTGACGTCGGTCGCCATGCTGCGACTAGTACCACTCACGTCAGTCTAATCGCCCTGACTCGCTGTATACTTCTCTTTTTGGCCTTACTGGACCTGGACGGACCCCTGGACAATAGTTAGGACTGCAGCAATGTGGAATGAAGAACATCAGTCTTCCTCCTGTCTAGGCCTTTTATCAGGAGGGGGATGGGAACCCCTGATCAGGGTAATTAAGTCTTTGGCCATTTTGAGCAACTGTTTCTTAGGCATGGGGGCCTGTACTGGAGAATGCTGTACTGGCTTCTTTACTTTAAAGGAGCTTTAGACTTAGCATTTATAGTTACTGTAGTTGGTCTGAAGACACCTTCTGCAGCTGAGGGTCATTCAACTCTACCGGGTTCCTCTTCAGGAATGGTGTCGGTAGGGCCTAAAGGTATAGTATCCGGAGGCCCAGCCATCTCCACTTGGTAGTCGGAGGCAGCCTGTGGTACTAATTCAGCGGTCATCAGGGGCTGCGAAGGTGCCTCGCTGAAAACAGGAGAACTGGCGACTAGCCTAGCAGAGGCCTTGTCGTCAGGTTTGGGTCTCGGCTGCCTGTCCTTATCTTTGCACTTCTTATGTATCCCGGTTGTCGGTTGCTCTGACGGCATGGGGGTAATTGAATTTTCTACCAAAATAATGTCGGGCAAAATCAAACAGACGTTTAATAGTGTGCTTGTTAAATCTAGCACAAACCGACAACCAGTGACGTTGTGGTCTGGGCTTAGGCATGGAATACAATAAGAATGAAAATCCTTATGAGGCATTTGCTTCCCACAAGAAATACAATTAACTTTTTCTGACATCGGTCTGAGGCAAGAAAAGTTTCACCAACGGGATACTTAGCTTTATTGAAGACTTCGGTTCTGAAATTCGAATTGAAAATCTCAGGAGTCGGGCGATTGGCACTTGCGAACTGCTTCTGCTTTGGGCACCGCGCGGCAAGAAAGACCGAAGAAAATGGCGTCGGCTGCCTCTTATATCCCTGTCGCACTGACGTCAGGGAAGAAGTGACCGCAACAGACACCGAACCAAGACTTTGGAACTCAGGCCGACTGCAGGACCGCCTGACGGCAGATAACCCAAGTGCAATGACTGCAGCAGTGTAACACGAACATCATGGCCTCACTGCCCATACCAAGGGCATGTCACACAAAGAAATAGTTATTCTACCACCTTGCCAGTTTTTGTTTTGCAGCTAGAAGGCCTTGATTGATTTTCACAAAATAAATAAATAACTGATCTGACTGAAGTAAAGTACAGTTGGGTACACTTACCATAAATGTAGATGTTAAAGTGTATTCACTGTTGCAGTCATTACATTTGGGGGTAATCTGCTGGCAGGTTGCCCTCAGTCGGCCTGAATTCCAAAGTCTTGGGTCATGCGTCGGTTGCGGTCTTCTCTTCCATGACGTCAGGGGTATAAAACATGCAGCAGACGCCATTTTCTTTAGTTTTTTTTTGCCCCCAATGTCAGGTGCCCCCAAAAAGGTAGCAATATTATAATTATATATATATATATATAAATATATATATATATATATATATATATATATATATATATATATATATATATATATATATATAAATACATGCCTCAATATAAACTTTACCTTCATCTACAAGCAAATACACCACATAGGTTGTAGAAGATAGTGAAGGAAAGAAACTTCAGAATGAAAGTGGGATGGCGGGAGGGTAACCTGGACTGCAACAGTGAATACACTTGAACATCTACATTTATGGTAAGTGTACACAACTGTACTATGTTCTTCGTGTTTCACTGTTGCAGTCATTACATTTGGGTAGAATCCCAAAGCTACGGTTTGGAGGCTGGGGCTAAACAGCATTAGGTGCGGCTGCAACGCCCTGCAGCACTGCAGTGGCAAAGCCTGCCCTGGACTTAGAGTAGAGAGGCCAATGGTAATGCTTTGTAAAGGTATGTACAGAACTCCAAGTAGCAGCCTCTAGAATGTCTTTGGTTGGTACTCCTCTGAGAAAGGCTGCTGAACTAGCTGCAGCTATGGTGTAATGAGACCTAATGCCCTTGGCCACAGGTTTGCCATGGTGTAAGTAGCAGAAATGGATGCAGTGGCTTATCCACTTTGAAATTGGATGCTCTGAAATAGCCTTTCCTTCTGATCCTGCAGCATATGACACTAGTACTCCAGTAGTCGGATTGCTATCAGACGACATTTCTGGGTAGTTAAATCTGTTTCCAAAATACTTTGATGCAAAAATATACCAACACTTAATAGTGCGTTGGTTAAATCTAGCACAAAACCGACAGCCAGGCACGTTGTGATCAGGGCCTAGGCAAGGAATACAGTATAAATGGAAATCCTTATGAGGTATTTGCATCCCGCAAGTAATACAATTAACTTTTTCTGACATCGGTAAAAAGCAAAAAAAGTTTCCCCAACGGGGTACTTAGCTTTAGTGAAGACTTCGGTTCTGAAACTCAAACTTGAATATTTCAGTAGTCGGCCGACGGGCACCATGCAGCAAGAAAGACTAAATAAAATGGCGTTGGCTGCATGTTTTAACCCCTGACGACCTGACATCATGGAAGAGAAGACAGCAACCGACGCAGGACCCAAGACTTTGGAATTCAGGCCGACTGAGGGCAACCTGCCAGCAGATTACCTCCAAATGTAATGACTGCAACAGTGAAACACAAAGAACATCTGTGACTATATGCATGGTGTCCGTGGTGTTCTAAGACATCCAAGGGCTGTTTCAGAAATTACTTGGGCATTAAAGCAGGGCATATCTTTAAACAAAAGTACAGTTGTGTACACTTACCATAAATGTAGATGTTCAAGTGTATTCACTGTTGCAGTCATTACATTTGGGTTATCTGCTTGCAGGTAGCCCTCAGTCGACCTGATTAACAAAGTCTTGGGTCCTGTGTCGGTTGCTGTCACTTCTTCCATGACGTCAGGTCATCAGGGTATAAAACATGCAGCAGACGCCATTACACCAGTTTTTCTTGCCCCAGATGTCAGGTGCCCCCCTAATGGGAAGCAATTAAATAGAAAAGCACAAAGATATACCTCCAACAAAAAAGCAAATACACCAAAAAGGCTTTTAAGCAGAGTAAAGAAAAGTATAGTTATAGCCAAAAGAAGTTAGGGGGCTGGAGGGAGGGTAACCAGGACTGCAACAGTGAATACACTCGAACATCTACATTTATAGTAAGTGTACACAACTGTACTATGTTCTTCGTGTTTCACTGTTGCAGTCATTACAGTTGGGTAGATTCCCAAAGTTATGGTTGGGAGGAGGAATTTAGATAGCATTAGGGCCAACTATAAGGCCCTGTAATACTGCAGTGGCAAAGCCAGCTCTGGATTTAGAGAAAATTGGCAAATGATAATGCTTGGTGAAAGTATGTACAGAACTCCAGGTAGGAGCTTCTAGGATGTCCCTGGTAGGAACGCCTCTGAGAAATGCTATAGATGCAGCCCTGGTGGAGTGAGGTCTGATCCCCTGGGGGATAGGTTTTCCATGGTGCTTATAGCAGAAATTAATGCAATGGCTTATCCATTTAGAAATGGTTTGCTTTGAAATAGCCTTCCCCTCTGCCCCTGCAGCAAATGCCACCAGCAGTTGTTCAGATTTCCTTTGAGGTTTAGTCCTGTCCAAGTAGAATCCAAATTGTCTGTGCACATTAAGAAATGCAGAATCCATTCCCCTTTATTCTGTGGATTGGGAAAGAAGGTTGGCAAATGAATGGACTAATTAAGAGCCACACTGGGCATGAAGGATGGATTGGTTCTGAGGGACACCCTGTCTGCATGAAAGATGATGAAAGGCTCCACTGCCATAAGGGCCTGTAATTCAGATACCCTTCTAGCTGAAGTGATTGCTAAAAGGAAAGCCGTTTTCCAAGAAAGAAATTTAAGTCTGCAGTAGAAGCTGGCTCGCAAGGAGGTAGAGTGAGTTTCTCCAAGACAAAGTTAAGGTCCCAGGCTGGGGTTGGAGCTCTCCTGGGTGGTCTCACATTTTTGGCCCCTCTGAGGAACTGCTTGTGCAGTGGATGAGAGAAGAGGGGAAGTTCTGTGTTATAATGAGCTGAAATGGGTAAGGCATGGATTTTAATGGAGGAAAAAGACAGGCCCTTGTGAGGCATCTCAGTTAAGTACTGTAAAATCTGAGGTAAATTGGGCGCTGCTGTGCTCATCCCCCCGAGATTGGTTCCATGCACAGTATCTTCCATTTTTCAGCATAAGATTTTCTAGTACTAGGCCTCCTTGCCTCTAAAATGATATCCATCACAGGTTTGCTGCGGGATGGAAAAGGACAGATTAAGTAATTAAGCCAGGCTTCAAGGTTTAGTGTTAGAAGCTGAGGGTGTAGAATCTGGTTCTCCTGCTGAGACAGCAGGGAAGGAGTCTGAGGCAGGTGCCATGGAGATAACTGACACACTGTGCAGGAGGGGGGTACCAGTGTTGGCACGGCCAGTCTGGAGCAATCAAAATCATCCTTGGTTTGTCCGGTTTGAATTTAGTAGTACTTTGGAGAGGAGAGTCAGAGGGGTGGGGGGGGGGGGCATAGACTGATAGGTTTTTCCAGCTGAAGGACAGCATCCACTTTCTAGGCTTGTTTGTGGGGAGTTCTTGTTCAAAATTTGCCCAATTGGTAGCTCTGGGGAGAGGCAAACGGGTCTATATCTGGGCTCCCCCCATTTGCTTGTCAACCTGTTGAAAATCCTTGGTTCTAGTTTCAACTCATGTGGGTCCATGAAGTTTCTGCTTAGTCCGTCTGCCAGTGTATTTAATTTTCCTGGCAGGAATTGAGCTTGTAGGTGCACTTGGTAGCTCAAGGCCATGTTCCACAATGCTATGGCTAGTCTGCAGAGGGGGGTAAGAATGTGTACTTGTTTATGTACCACACAACAGTGGTGTTGTCCATCTTTACCATTAGTTGTCCTGGAAGAATGTGGCCCTTGAAGGCTGTCAGAGCATTCTGTACAGCTAACATTTCTTTTTGATTGATATGCAGGTGCATTTGACTTGGGTTCCATTTACCCTGAATGCACTTCCCTGCCAGGTGAGCCCACCATGCATAGTCTGATGTGTCTGTTAGTGTTTGGGTGGCAGGGGGTGGTGTGAAAGGTAGTCCCTTGTTTTGGTGACAGGCCTCTGCCCACCACAGGAACTCTAGGCGTAGGTAAGGTATGACAGGAATCATTGTTTCTAGGTCTTGAGAATGTTGATGCCATAGGCTTTTTAGATACCACTGTAGTTTCCTCATATGCAGTCTTGCATATGGAATTAGAAGAATGCAGGAAGCTATGAACCCCAAGGCTTGTAGTATTTGTCTTGCAGATAGCAGGGTTTTTGTGGCCACTTGTTTGAAGTAGGTTGTCAAATGAATTTGTTTCTCTGGCGTGAGGTAAACCATCTGGGGAAGTAGTATTCAACCTTGCTTCCAGGAATATAATTTGTTGACAGGGTACCAGGTGTGATTTCTTTTCGTTTATGGTGTACCCCAGAGAAGTTAGAACCCTTTGTACAAAGGCCAAATGATTCAAAAGTATGTCCTGGCTTTCTGCCTAAATTAGACAATCGTCCAAGTATGGGCATATTTGAATATTTCTTTGCCAGCAAAATGCAATAACTGGAGCTAGGCACTTTGTGAATACCCTGGGAGCAGTAGATAAGCCAAAGGGCAGTGCAGAGAACTGATAGGGCATGTAGCCTGCTTTGAAGCGTAGGTATCTTCTGCAAGATTCCCTGACTGGGATGTGCAGGTATGCTTCTTTTAAATCTAGTGTTGCCACCCAGGCATCTTTACCTAGCATAGGAAGTAATTGGTGAAGAGTCAGCATCTTGAATTCTGGAATCTCCAAAAAGATGTTTAGAGTAGACAGGTCCAGGATAGACCAGTTGAATAGCCCCCATGCTTAAGAGAGAAAGTACTTGTTTTAGGGCCTCTGCCCACTGATTTGGGGGTAGGTCAGACCACCCGCTTGGTGTTGGCCACATGTGGAAGTGAAATCTGTATCCCTGGGACACTATTTAAAACCCATTTGTCCTGGGTAATGAGTTCCCAATTCTTTGCACGAAGAGCAATCTTTCCCCCCAAAGGGGCAGTTAGTTAAGTGCTTGGAAATTTTAAAAGGAAGTCATTGAGACAGTTTACCATAGGGGGAGTCTTATTACTCCCAGATTTGGAATTGGAGGCCCCCCCCACTGCTTAGTTCTGTGTCTCCCCTGGGACTGAAACCTGGGGTTTTTGCTGTGTCTGGGTTTGGCTTGAGAAGACCTGGAAGGGGCTGGAAAGGACCAATTCTTAGAGGGCCAGTGCCTACTAAATCTAGGAGGTTAAACTTGTAAAAAATCTTTTAACAGTTCGCATAGATTTAGCTTTAGCTTCCATCTTTTTAAGAACTTCCTCAGCCTTGTTGCCAAACAGGTGGTCCTGATTTAAAGGAGCATCCAACAATTTAGCTTTAACATGATCAGGCAAAGATTGTTCCTTAAGCCAAGCATGTCTTCTGAGCACAGACCCAGTAACAGTAGCCCTTGCAAGAGGCCTCTAATGAATCCAAACCACATTGATGTTTTCCAACTTGTTCAGCAGAATGCATTAAATCCTGTAATTCTTTAATTTTCCACACAGTCAGGAATCAACATAATTTTCTGTTTAAGCACTCCAATAACATGTTGCTGATACTTTAACATATGAAACTGGCAGTAGAAAGCCCTAATGGCCAAGGTTGCAGAAATGTAAACCTTCTTACCTCATCTATCCTGCGCCCTGGAGTCTTTATCAGGAGTAGGATTTTTAGCAGTAGAAGCCTTAATGCCCTTGGGCCCCTGTGAAATGGTCTCTGGATCTGTAATAGGATTTTTAAAACGGAACTTGTGGGACTCAGACCCCTGTAGTATCCGTCAGGTTTTCTGGGAGCAGGAGGCAGGGATTCAGGGGCCAAACTATATTCCGAAAAAGCATCATCAACAATGTCTACTACAGGAGGAATAGCTAAAGGCCTATGCTGAGATAGAAGGAAATCCCTAACCCTCTTTTTTGAATCAGAAAAATCCTGGCTTTCCTAGTGGAAATGTTCCCTTAGAGTATGTAAGGTTTCCCCAAAAAAAAAAATCCTCAGGAGGGGAAGCAGAGGGAATGGAGACCTCTGCATCAGAATCTTCATAAGTAGATAAGGGCAAATCCAGATCAAGAATCAGAAAAAACAGAATCCTGATTGGAAGATTCATAATCAACTTCAGTCCTAGGCCTCTTAGAAGGGTGGGGGGGGGGGGGGTTGGCTACACCGGATTAGAGTTATTAGATCTTCAGCCATTCTTATTTGTTTTTGTAGGCATAGAGGCCTGAGCATGTGGCCTTGGTATCAGTTTTTTAGGCATGGATCAAGATTTAGGCCTAAGTAAAGGTTGGTTTAATATGCAAGTCCGTAGGCCTGAATACACCCTCAGAAGCCGGTACCTGCACAGCGGCTCCGGACCCATCCAAGGTAGAGACATCCGAGGGTTCCATAGTTGAAGCATCTTGCGGCATACTGGACTCCAAATGGGTCTCAGTAGAGGCCTGAGAATCAGTAGTAGTGGGTATCAGGGGCTGCGGAAGCACCTCACTGAGTACTGGCACCTCGGCGGCCTGTCTCTGACATTTATCTTTGCGTTTTTTCGGAATCCCGGTAGTCAGATGGCTAACCGATGACCTTTCTGGAAAATTAAACAGAGAACCAAAATATTTAGAGGCGAAAATATACCAACGACGGATAGTGCGCTGATTAAATAAAGCAGAAAACTAACAGCAAGGTACGTCGTGGTCAGGGCCTAGGCAAGAATACAGTACGAATGAAAATCTTTGAGGTATTTGCTTTCCACAAGTAATGCAGTTATTAACTTTTACTGACATCGGTAAGGAGTAAGAAAAAAAGTTTTTCCAACGGGGCACTTAGCTTTAGTTGAGGACTTGGGTTCTGAAACTCGAAAACGAAAACTTCAGGAGTTGGCCGAATGGCAATTGCGAACTGCTTCAGGCACTGCACGGCAAGAAAGACTGATGTAATGGCGTCGGCTGCATGTTTTATACCCCTGCCGACCTGACGTCATGGAAGAAGGGACAGCAACAGATGCAGGAACCAAGACTCCATTAATCAGGCTGACTGAGGGCTACCTGCAAGCAGATAACCCAAACATAATGACTGCAACAGTGAAACACAAACATCATCCTGGACCTAGTCATTACCAATATGGGTAACCGGTGTTCCACGCCAAAGGTCAGCTCTTCGCTGTTCAGATCCAACCACAAGCTAATCACCCTAGACATCCATATCCCTCCCCCACCCCCCCATTAAGGAAACCACGGTCAAAAACTACTCCAAAGCTAACTTCATGCTTAAGACAGAAGTGGCAAACTTCACAACACCCATGGAGAAGGAAAATAGAGGTACGACTGCTGAATCTTACACAAATGCACTGTAATAAGCACATACGAGTGCATGGATTGTGCCATCCCCAGCAGAACCAAGATGCTATCCTCCAAAAATAGGAAGCCAATCTGGTGGTACCCTACCATAAATGAACTCTACAACAGAAGGAAGAAGCTGTTGCAAAAAAAAGAGTAAAATCCCAAGATTGGAGGAACTCCCTGGTTAGCATCAGCAAGAAGCTGAGATCCCTCAAAATCCTCCAAAACTAGTTGTGAAAATAAAATTGCCACCGATTCCAAAGAACCACTCAGGACACTCTACAGCTATGTCCACACTCGGATCTGCTCTGAGCTACAGCACAATGGCACTAAAATATACAGAACCAACCGATATTGCCAATATCCTGGCAGATGGGCTCAGTGCTAACTTTGCCCACCCTCTCACCCCTCCAAAGGGCCCATCTTAATACTGGAAGAATGCAAAGCCCCTGTAATCACGGATGAACAAGTAAAGACTGCACTCTCCAAAGCCAAGAACACAGCATCCATGGGACCAGACAACATCCCAGGTTGCATAACGCACGAACTACAGAACAAACTGGCACCTCACCTAAGTACCATGCTCAATCATAGCCTCACCTCAGGCTATGTGCCTACTAAATGGCGCACAGCGACCATTATCCCACTCCACAAAGGGGGTGCCACACCATGGACCCCGGAAACTACCGCCCCATTAGCCTGACGAACCTTGTCTGCAAGGCCATGGAACGTATCATCTTAGAGCTTATAAACAAAGACATAGGTAACCTCCAAACCCTGGACCCCACTCAGTTTGGGTTTGTAAATGATAGATCATGTCTATTAAACCTGATTGACTTCTCTGAAGCAGTCACTAGAGCTGTAGACGAGGGCAAGGTAGTGCACACAGCCTATCTTGACCTTGCCAAGGCATTCACTAGAGCTGTAGACGAGGGCAAGGTAGTGCACACAGCCTATCTTGACCTTGCCAAGGCTTTCAATACCATACCCCACTCTGGAATTATAGATAAACTCAGTAAACTGGGCATAAATCCCTATGTCACAAGAGGGTGGCCAACTGGCTAACTTGTCAGAACCCACACAGTAGAAGTAACCAACTCCAAGTCCGACTTCAGACCAGTGGAGTACCACAGGGTTCGGTCCTGGGTCCTCTCCTTTTCGGCATCTACTTCTCTGACGTAGCAGGTCAACACAGAAGGTCTTTGGCTAACAAAGTTTGCAGATAACTGCAAAATGGGAGCCATAATAGAATCACCTAATGCTGTAGACATTCTACAAAAGGGCCTCAGAGAGACAGATGCTTGGTGTCAAAGTCATGCTCAATGCCAAGAAGTACATTGTCATCCCCTTTGGGAAAAACTCAGTACCCACAAACTACCACATACGGCAGCATCTCACTAAGCACTGAAAGTGTGATAAGAGACCTCGGGACACAAGTGGACAGTAGTCTCTCCTTTGATAACCACATCGCCACAGTAGTCAGGAAATCCTTATATGTGGCACACCTCATCACAAAAGGGTTCTCTAGAAAAAAGGAGGTCATTGTTCCGCTCTACTCATCTCTCAGACCCATTATAGAGTACAATGCCCCGTTTGACATGCATCTCACAAGACACCTACAACAATTGGAAAGGCCACAGAAATACCTCACTAAGAGGATTACTGGCCTCAAACAGATGCCATGCACAGACCGTCTAAAACTCCAGCTCTAATCTGTCGCATATCACCTACCAGAAGCGATCTCTGTATAACATACAAAGCTATGTTAAACCCAGAGCTGTTGGACATGCTACACAAAGAAATCCCAATTGCTCTGAACCACACTGTCCAGGGACCTAAACCTTGTCATCACAATAAAGAGCATGCTGGAGGGATAGATTCCTATCCCAGAGACTTCCCACAGTCTGGAACAAACTACCCATTCATATCAAGCAAAGCTCCTCACTGGCCCCGTTTAAGAAAAATCTTGACGACTGGATGGGAAATAGAAAATTCACCCCCCCGGGATCACTTCTGTGGCACTGCTTGACAGGGGCACAGGAAAATAATTTTTTTGGGTGGTGAAAGCCAGGGAACATTTTTGGCTAGGCTTATATATGCCCCAGGGCATAAAGCCTAGTACCTGCCTATGAGCTAATAATGCTGCTCTGTGAACTTTGAGCGCCACAAATCTAACTTCCACAAATGCAATCAATCAATAAATAAAATGCAACTACCAAGTAAATATAGTAAATGTCAAAACTCACCAACACCATTCAGTTTTTGTGATATGGGGGCACTACACCTACCACTAACTCATACTGCTGCAATCTGGAGTAAAGGGAACACAGATGTACTGTAATTTCTGACCTTTTATGCATATTTTATATACACACTTTGCATCCCTTCATTCTGTGGATCTCAAATGCATTCTTTGTGCTATCAAAAGATTTCCTGTAATTCCACAAAACAGCTAGCAAACTGCTGAAGCCAGCTTAGAACAGTGGGCAACAGTAATTGTGGACATTAAAACTGGCAATTTGAATTTGCTTCAGTGGCACTCAATGTCCACAGCAGTACTAGGTCACAGTGGAGCAGCAGTTTGGAGGATAAAAAAGAGGAGGGGCCACAAACACCAAACCAGTTGTTGCCAAGTACAACTATTTGTATACATAAGATCGAGAGGATGTGAGCAAGTGACATCTGTGGATTAGTTTGCACTCAACTGTAGGAGCATCAGGAGTCAAAAGCCACAGAATTTATGTATTTGAAACCTGAAATAACCAAGCAAACCAACTTTTTGTATTGAGAAAAAGTACAGTTTTGTACCTACCATAAATGTAGATGGAGTGTATATACTGCTGCAGTCATCACACTTGGGTTATCTGCCGTCAGGCAGTCCTGCAGTCGGCCCGAGTTCCAAAGTCTTGGTCCGGCGTCGGTTGTGGTCGCTTCTTCCCTGACGTCAGTGCGACAGGGGTATAAAAGAGGCAGCCGACGCCATTTTCTTCAGTTTTTCTTGCCCCAGATGTCAGGTGCCCCAAATAGGATGGCAATACATAATCCTAAATAAACATACATAACTAGAAAAGAATAGCTACAGCTTGGGTTGAATCCCAAAGCTAAGGCTGGGCGGCTGGTGCTAAACAGGGTTGGAGTAGCTAGGAGGCCCTGCAGAACTGCAGTGGCAAAGCCAGCTCTGGTTTTTGAGTATAGAGGTAAGTGGTAGTGCTTGGTGAAGGTGTGCACTGAACTCCAAGTTGCAGCCTCCAGAATATCTTTGGTTGGTACCCCTCTGAGGAAGGCTGCTGATGTGGCTGTAGCCCTGGTGGAATGGGGTCTAATGTTACCAGGTACAGGTTTCCCATGGTGTGTGTAGCAGAAGCGGATACAATGCCCTATCCATTTTGAAATGGTCTGTTTTGAAATAGCCTTTCCTTGTTGTCCTGCAGCATAGGATACAAACAGTTGGTCAGTTTTTCCGAAAGCCTTTGTTTTATCAAAGTAGAAACGTAATTGCCTGTGAATGTCCAAAGAGTGTAGGAGCCTTTCCCCTTTATTCTGGGGGTTTGGATAAAAGGTGGGTAAATTAATGGTTTGGTTTAGAGCCACACTGGATACCACCTTTGGCATAAAGGTAGGGTTAGTTCGTAAAGAGAATCTGTCTATGAAAAATGATGAAAGGTTCCACTGCCATTAGGGCCTGTAGCTCTGAAAATCTCCGTGCTGAAGTTATTGCTAACAGCAGGGCAGTTACCAAAATTTCTGTAGTTGGTAGTTTTGGGGGGAGGCAAAATGATCTATGTCTGGTCTCCCCCATTTTTGAGTTATCATTGTGAATACTTGTGGATTTAGTTTCCACTCGTGAGGGTCCATGATATTTCTGCTTAGATAGTCTGTCAATGTATTTTTGTTTCCTGACAGGAATTGTGGTTGTAGTTGAACTTGGTAAGTCAGTGTTGTATTCCACAAGGTCATTGCTTGCCTGCATAGGGGGTAGGAATGTGTGCCCCCTTGTTTGTTTATGTACATCACTGTGGTGTGGTCCGTTTTTATTAGAAGTTGTCCTGGTAGTAGGAGGCCCTTGAAAGCTGTTAGGGCATTTTGTACAGCTAGAATCTCTTTTTGATTGCTGTGAAGATGCATTTAATCTGCAGTCCACTTGCCCTGAATACACTGTCCTGCCATGTGTGCTCCCCAGGCGTAATCCAATACATCTGTTGTTATTGTCTGTCTGGCTGTGGGCAAGGTGAAAGGCTGACCCTTGTTGAGGTGACATGCCTGAGCCCACCATAGAAACTCCTGTTGAAGGCTGGGAATGAGTGGCATTATTGCTTTCAAGCTGTGGCTGTGTTGAGTCCATACGCTTTTGAGGTACCATTGTAATTTCCTCATATGCAGTTTGGCATATGGAATTAGTAGTATGCAAGATGCCATGAACCCCAAGGCCTGCAGAATTTTTCTTGCAGGAAACTGGGTTTTTGTTGCCATCATTTTGAAATATTGAGTCAGTTGTCCTTGCTTGTCTGGCGTGAGATAAGCCATCTGGGCCGTTGTATTTAAGCTGGCACCCAGGAATATTATCTCTTGTGAGGGCACTAGTTTTGACTTCTTTTCGTTTACTGTGTACCCAAGGCAACTTAGTAGGTTTTTTTACAAATGCCAGATGTTTTAAGAGAATGTCCTTGCTTTATGCTTGAATAAGGCAGTCGTCCAGGCATGGATATATTTGAATTCCTCTTTGTCTGCAATACACAATTACTGGTGCCAGGCATTTTCTGAAGACCCTGGGTGCAGTATATAAGCCAAAGGGCATTGCACAGAATTGGTAATGAGTTGAACCTGCCATAAATCTGAGGTATCTTTTGCAATTTTGTCTGATAGGGACATGCAGGTATGCCTCCTTGAGGTCCAATGTTACTAGCCAAGCCTTCTTGCCCAACATGGGAAGAAGTTGCTGTAGTGTCAACATTTTGAATTTGGGAACTTCAAGGTAAGTGTTTAGAATGGAAAGGTCCAGAATGGGTCTCCAGGCTTTGTCCTTTCGGGGGACCAGAAAGAGTCTTGAGTAAAATCCTTGTCCTTGCTCCTGTATAGGAACCTTTTGAATGGCTCTCATGTCCATGAGTGTTGTAATTTGTCTTTCAGCCTCTGCCCATTGATTTGGTGGCAGGTTTGGCATTCCTTTTATCCTTGGTAAAGTGTGAAAGTGGAACCTGTATCCTTGAGATACAATATTTAGAACCCATTTGTCTTTTGTGATGATGTGCCAATTGCCTGCAAAAAGTGCTAGCTTTCCTCCCAAGGGAGCTGCCAAGAGGGATTTGCTTGGCAGTCTGAGGGGTAAGTCGTTGCGATTGTTTTCTGAAAGTTTGAGGCATGTCTTCTCCACCTCTCTGGGTTGTGGCACTCAGAGCCTTGTGGCTGACCTCTGCTCCTTGGGCATCTGTATTTGCCCCTCTGAGGTCTGTCAGAAGTTGGAAAGGACCAATTTTTGGTTGGCCAATTTCTACTAAAATGAGGGGGTTGTACCTGTAAAAAATCCTTGACTGTCTGCATAGATTTTGCCTTATCCTCCATTTTCTTTAAAACCTCTTCTGCTTTCACACCAAATAAAACATCCTGCTGTAAAGGTGCATCCAATAACTTTGCTTTAACATGATCAGGTAAACTTTGTTCTTTTAACCAAGTATGCCTACGAATAACAGACCCTGTTACTGCTGCTCTACAAGAAGCTTCCAAAGAATCAAATCCACATTGCAAAGTAGGTTTTCCTACTTTTTCTGCTGCATGCAATAAATCCTGCATTTCCTTGTAGTCAGGCTGCTCTGAATACGTGAGCATTTTTTGTTTTAATTGGGACATCAAATATTGCTGATATTTCAGCATGTGAAACTGGCCCTCATGGCTAGAGTAGTGGAGGTGTATACTTTCTTTCCCTATCCGTCTAATGCTCTAGAATCCCTTTCAGAGGGTACAGGATTTTTAGCAATAGAGGCCTTAACCCCTATGGGACCCTGGGAAATAGTTACTGGGTCAGCAACAGGGCTTTTGTATAGGAACTTGTGAGAGTCAGGGACTCTCTAGTATCTGTCTGGTTTGGCTGGGGCTGGAGGTAATGAGTCTGGATTAAGGCTAGATTCTGAATAAACATCATCCACAATGTCTAGTACTGGTGGAACAGCAAGAGGTCTGTGCTGAGGCAGTAAAAGGAACTCTTGGAGCCTTTTCTTAGAATCAGAGTAATCCTGGCCTTCCCAGTGGAAATGTTCCCTCATGGTATGCAAGGTCTCCCCAAAAGAGTAGTCCTCTGGGGGAGATGCTGAAGGGATTGACTCTTCAGCATTGGAATCTTCATATGGGGGAAAGTATTCCTGTTCCTCAGAAGAATATGAGGAAATGGAAATCTGGTCAGATGAAGCGTAGTCTTCCTCCTGTCTAGGCCTTTTATCAGGAGGGGGACGGGGAACCCCTGATCAGGGTAATTAAGTCTTCGGCCATTTTACGCATCTGTTTCTTAGGCATGGGGCCTTGTACAGGAGAATGCTGTACTGGCTTCCTTACTTTTAAAGGAGTTTTCAACTTTGCATAGGATTTAATAGCAAGTGTAGTCTGTCTGAAGACACCTTCAGCAACTGAAGGCCATTCAACTACACCGGATTCCCCTTCAGCAATGGAGTTGGTAGGACCTAAAGGTAAAGGCTCTGGAGGCCCAGCAATCTCCGCTTGGGAGTCGGAGGCAGCCTGTAGTTCTATATCAGCGGTAGTCAGGGGCTGCGTAGGCGCCTCACTGAAAACCGGAGTACCGGCTACAGGCCTGGAAGAGGCCTCTGCGTCTGGTTTGGGTCTCTGCTGCCTGTCCTTATCTTTGCGCTTTTTATGCATACCGGTCGTCGGTTGCTCCGACTGCATGGTGTAATTAAATTTTCTGCCAAAGTAATGTCGGGCGAAATCAAACCGACGTTTAACAGTACGTTTGTTAAACCTAGCACAAAACCGACAACCTGTGATGTCATGGTCAGGGCCTAGGCATGGAATACAATAACAATGAAAATCCTTATGAGGTATTTGCTTCCCACAAGAAATGCAATTAACTTTTTCTGACATCGGTCTGAGGCAAGAAACGTTTCCCCAACGGGGTACTTAGCTTTATTGAAGACTTCGGTCTGAAATTCGAAATGAAACTCTCAGGAGTAGGCCGACCGGCACTTGCGAACTGCTTCTGCTTCAGGCACCGCATGGCAAGAAAGACTGAAGAAAATGGTGTCGGCTGCCTCTTATACCCCTGTCGCACTGACATCAGTTACGAAGCAACCGCAACCGACGCCGGACCAAAACTTTGGAACTCGGGCCGACTGCAGGACTGCCTTACGACAGATAACCCAAGTGTGATGACTGTAGCAGTGTAACACTATGAACATCTGCAAGTGCAGGACAGGAAGATGCTGTCTGAGCCACATATAGTTTTGCTGGTTTTGAAGAGATTCTGAAGCTGTAATGGTCATTTTGTTCAGCAAATCCAAAAATATGGCAGCACTTGACTGTTTCCAGACTCGCGTGATACTGAATCTATACGTAGTGAAAACAGTAGTATCAGCAGCTCTGACTGACCAAAAGGATATCTCTGTATGAAAACCAGGGTAAGCCAGATGAAACTTATAATGCACAGAAATACAGTAATACACATTAGGCAGTGCAGCAAAACTACTCTCAACAGAGCTGGAAGAAGCCAAATAAAAACTTACGCTATTCACTCCAATATGACCTCTGGTCTTGATGCTCTTCATACATTTACTATCTCATCAGATAATGCCATGTTGTTGGGAATCAAGGTAAAATATCATCCATGTTGTGAGATTCAAGGCCATTTATTCCATCCTAACAGCATTTGCCTTCTGTTGGGATAGCAGTACAGCAATATACTTGGGGACTGGGGCATCTACAGAAGAAAGTGGCTTTCATTGTCAACTTTTCTGGAAAGTCAGAATGAGGTGGGCTTTATCCATTTTTTCTTTCACCAATACCCTCTGAAGCAAAATGTAGTGGAACAATGCATAAAAAAAGCTTATAGAAAGCACGTCTTCCATGACTTCTTCCTGTGGAAATCCTAATTAAAAAGGATAAATGAAATTAACTTCTACAACCCTATCAATTACGTCTATTCACCCTGTGACTGAAGTACTGCCTATATGAATCAAGATCTGATGTATCTTAACACTTAAGGTAACTTAGCCCCTCAATGGCATACAGTGATAAAGCCCTAACTATGACACACTTCAACACCATCCCATACTCATGTACTGCTGACGGGGATTAAATCTGGCTGGGAGGGTCTATGTAATTTGTGGATAGCAAACTGGCTCATAATGGTCTGCCACACAATCTTGCTCTGATGGACTGTAGGATGCCTGTAGAGTGAAAATGCTGTAAAAGCTACATTACGTCCTTGCTTACTTATGTACCACATCATCACTGTGGTACTGTTGGCCACTGGTTCTGGGGGCCAAAGGTGACTAACAGAGTTGAGTGCCTTGATCAGAGCAATCATCTTTTGATGTTTATGTGCTTTGATGGGTCTTAGTTGTCCCAGATACCTCTCACTTATCTTTGACAGTGTTCCGCAAGCAAAGCTCAAGGAGTCTGTGGTGGCTGACTGCTTTGGAGTAGGAGGGGAGAAAGACAGACCTGGATTAAGGGATATTTGATGTCTACACAAAGTGATTTCTCTTCTCACAAAAACTAGAACTGGAATTTGAAAAGAAAAAGGGTGTTGATGTTGGGACCAAGACACTTCATATATTGCTGCATCCTTCTTATGTGGATTCTTGCAAGAGGTATCATGAGAAAGTGCAGTTGTGTACACGCAACATAAATGTAGGTGTTCAAGTGTATTCACTGTTGCAGTCATTACATTTGGGGTAATCTGCTGGCAGGTTGCCCTCAGTCGGCCTGAATAACAAAGTCTTGGGTCCTGCGTCAGTTGTGGTCTCCTCTTACATGGCGTCAGGTCATCAGGGGTATAAAACATGCAGCAGACACCATTTTAATCAGTTTTTTTGCCCCATATGTCAGGTGCCTCCCAAATGGGGAGCAAAAAAAACCAACAAAAAAACAAATATATATATATATATATATATATATATATATATATATATATATATATATATATATATATATATATATAAAAAACTATAAATATATAAATGCACTTTAGAACACATAACATTTACCTTCAACTAAAAGCAAACACACCACAAAGGCTTTTGAGCATAGTGAAGGAAAGAAAACTATAAATATATAAATGCACTTTAGAACACATAACATTTACCTTCAACTAAAAGCAAACACACCACAAAGGCTTTTGAGCATAGTGAAGGAAAGAAAACTATAAATATATAAATGCACTTTAGAACACATAACATTTACCTTCAACTAAAAGCAAACACACCACAAAGGCTTTTGAGCATAGTGAAGGAAAGGAAAACGTATATTAAAGGGGGCTGGCAGGTGGGTAACCCGGACTGCAACAGTGAATACACTCGAACATCTACATTTATGGTAAGTGTACACAACTGTACTATGTTCGTCGTGTTTCACTGTTGCAGTCACAACATTTGGGTAGAATCCCAAAGCTAAGGATTGGAGGATGGAATTAAACAGCATTAGGAGCAGCTATAAGGCCCTGCAGGACTGCAGTGGCAAAGCCTGCCCTGGATTTAGAAGAGAGGTAAATGGTAATGCTTTGCAAACGTATGGACTGAGATCCAGGTAGCAGCTTCTAGAATGTCTCTGGTAGGAACCCCTCTGAGAAAAGCTGCTGAAGTAGAGGCAGCCCTGGTGGAATGGGATCTGATCCCCATGGGCACAGGTTTACCAAGGTGCAAGTAGCAGAAACAAATATAATGGCGTATCCATTTAGAAATAGTCTGCTTTGATATAGCCTTCCCCTCTGATCCTGCAGCAAATGCCACCAGTAGTTGCTCAGACTTTCTTAGAGATTTTGTCCTGCTTAAGTAGAATTAGTTGTCTGTGTACATCCAATGAATGCAGAATCTGCTCCCCCTTGTTCTGCGGATTTGGGAAAAAGTTGGCAGGTGAATGGTCTGATTAAGAGCAACACTGGATACCACCTTAGGCATAAAAGAAGGATTGGTTCAAAAGGAGGTAGGGTGAGTTTTTCCACCACAAAATTGAGGTCCCATGCAGGAGTTGGTGCTCTCCTGGGAGGCCTTAGTTTTGGACTCTGAGGTACTATTTTAGCAGGGGATGAGAAAAGAGGGGAGGCTCTATATTGTAATGAGTCGAGATGGCAAAGGCATGAATTTTTATTGAAGAAAAAGATAGGCCCTTGTGAAGCATCTCAGTTAAGTATTGCAAAATCTGAGGAATATTGAGCTTTGCTGTGTCTATTCCTTGTGCTAGGTTCCAGGCACAGAATCTCTTCCATTTATCAGCATAAGATTTTCTAGTACTAGGTCTTCTGGCCTCCAAAATTACATCTATTACAGGTTTATAGATGTGGTTGGTGAAATTAGTTGATTAGCCATGCTGCAAGATTCAGAGTTTGGAGCAGAGTGTGCAGAATTTTACAGTTCTGCTGAGACAACAGGTGAGGTGTTTGAGGCAAGTACCACGGAGGAAGGTGTGACATATTCCTTAGAAGCTGGTACCAGTGTTGGCAAGGCCAGTCCAGAGCAATAAGAATCATTTTTGTTTTTTCCTGTCTGACTTTTAGTAAGACCTTGGAGAGTAGAGGCAGAGGGCGAAAGGCATAGACCGACAGGTTTTTCTAGCTGAAGGATAGAGAGTCAACTTTCCATGCTTTTTTGTGATGAGTTCTTGTGCAAAATTTGTCCAACTGATAGTTTTGGGGAGAGGCAAATAGATCTATGTCTGGTCTCCCCCATTTTTGTGTTAACATGAAGATTTGTGGATCCAGTATCCATTTGTGCGGGTCCATAAGATTTCTGCTTAGGTTGTCTGTAAGAGTATTTTGCTTTCCTGGCAGGAACGGAGCTTGAAGATGTATTTGGCAAGTCAAGGCTGTGTTCCACAAGGCCATGGCTAGTCTGCAAAGGGGGTAGGAGTGGGTACCCCCCTGCTTGTTTATGTACCACATAACTGTGGTGCTGTCATCTTTATCAGTAGTTGTCCTGGATGAATGAAGTCCTGGATGAATGAATTCCTTGAAGGCTGTCAGAGCATTCTGTACAGCTAGCATTTCTTTCTGGTTGATATGCAGATGCATTTGGTTTGGGCTCTATTTGCCCTGAACGCATCTCCCTGCCAGGTGGGCCTCCCCAGCATAGTCTGATGCGTCTGTAGTTAGGGTTTGGAAGGCAGGGGGTAGAGTGAATGACAGTCCCTTGTTTTGGCGACATGTCTCTGCCCACCAAAGAAACTCCTGTTGTAAGCAGGGAATGAGAGGAATCATTGTTTCCAGACTGTGACAATGCTGACTCCATAAACTTTTTAGGTACCACTGAAGTTTCCTCATATGCAGTCTCGCATATGGAATTAGTAGAATGCAGGATGCCATGAACCCCAAAGCCTGCAGAATTTGTCTTGCAGATAACTAGGGTTTTGTTGCAATTTGTTTGAAGCATGTTGTCAGTTGCCTTTGTTTGTCTGGCGTGAGGTAAGCCATCTGGGCAGTTGTATTCAAGCTTGCACCCAGGAATGTAATTATTTGAGAGGGTACCAGTTGTGATTTCTTTTCGTTTATGGTATACCCTAGGCATAGTAGAAGCCTTTTTACAAATGCCAGATGTTTAAGAAGAGAGTGTCCTTGTCCTCTACTTGAATGAGACAATCGTCCAGATAAGGATAAATCTGAATGCTTCTTTGCCTGCAGAATGCAATTACTGGTGTCAGGCACTTTGTAAAGACCCTGGGCGCAGTAGATAAGCCAAAAGGCAGTGCAGAGAATTGGTAATGCAAAAAACCTGCTTTGAAGCGGAGGTATCTTCTGCATGACTCCCTTATTGGGATATGCAGGTATGCCTCTTAAATCTAGAGTTACTAACCAAGCATTCTTGCCTAGCATAGGCAGTAGCTGTTGTAAAGTCAGCATTTTGAATTTTGGAATGTCCAGGAACGTGTTCAGAATCGATAAGTCCAGTATTGGACGCCATGAATCGTCTTTTCTGGGTACCAGGAAAAGTCTTGAATAAAAACCTTGTCCTTTTTCCTTTTCTGGTACTGGTTGAATAGCCCCCATATGCATGAGGGACATGACTTGTTTCTGGGCCTCTGCCCACTGGTTTTGTGGCAGATCCGGCCATCCATCTGGAATTGTCAAAGTATGGAAATGAAATCTGTACCCCTGGGATACTATGTTTAATACCCACTGGTCCTGGTTAATTAACTGCCAATTTTGAGCATGAAGTGCTAGTCCCCCCCCCCCCCCAAGGGGGCTGCCAAAAAGATAAGTACTTGGAGATAGTAGAGGAAAGTCATTGAGACTGCTTACTGTAGGGGTTGTGCTTTGTTTCCTTCAGATTTGGAGGTGGAGGCGCCCCACTGCTTCGATCTGTAAGAACCCTGTGATTGATACCTGGAGCCTTTTGAGCACCTGGGTTTGCCCTGAGTGGCTCTGTTGGACACAGGACAGGACCAATTTTCAGTAGGCCAGAGCCTACTGAACCTGGGTGGCTGCACTTGCAAGAAATCTTTAACAGTTTGCATAGATTTAGCTTTGTCTTCCATTTTCTTCAAAACCTCTTCTGCCCTATTACCAAAACAGAGTATCATGCTGCAAAGGGGCATCCAACAAGTAGCTTTAACATGATCAAGCAGACTTTGCTCCTTGAGCCAGGCATGCCTTCTAATCACAGATCCATTAACAGCGGCCCTACAAGAGGCCTCCAAAGAATCAAAACCACATTGCAAAGTATGCTTTCCAACCTGTTCTGCTGAATGCAATAAATCCTGTAGCTCTTTATTTTCCACACAATCAGAAATCAACATAATTTTCTGTTTCAGTAAGCCCATAACATGCTGTTGATATTTAAGCATATGAAACTAACAGTTTAAAGCCCTGATTGCCAAGGTTGCAGACATATAAACCTTCTTACCCCATCTATCCAGCGCCCTGGAATCTCTATCAGCAGGGGTAGGATTTTGGGCTGTAGAAGCTTTAACACCCTTGGGACCCTGAGAAATAGTCTCAGAATCAGCAGCAGGACTTTTGAAAAGAAATTTGTGGGAGTCAGGAACCCTGTAATATCGGTCTGGCTTACTAGGAGCCAGAGTCAGGGAATAGTACAGTTTTGTACCTACCATAAATGTAGATGTTAGAGTGCTAATACAGCTGCAGTCATAAGAGATGGGTTCTCCTGCCGTCAGGCGGGTCCTCGGTCGGCCGAATTCCAAAGTCTAGGTCCGGCGTCGGTTGTCGTCGCTTCCTCCCCGACGTCAGTGCAACAGGGGTATAAAAGAACCAGCCAACGCCATTTTCTTCAGTTTTTCCTTGCCCCAGATGTCAGGTGCCCCCAGAAGGAAGGCAATACACAAAATTATGTAGTAATGCAATGCAATATAATCAAAAAACAGTAGTTGCAAGCAAATACACCATAAAATAACACCCTTAGAGGGGAAGGAGGGAGGGAAACCTGGACTGCAGCTGTATTAGCACTCTAACATCTACATTTATGGTAGGTACAAAACTGTACTATGTTCATCATGCATACAGCTGCAGTCATAACAGATGGGTAGAATCCCAAAGCTAAGAAAGGGGTGGTAGGAACTAGGTGGAACTAGGAGGAGCCAAAATGCCCTGCAAGACTGCAGTGGCAAAGCCTGCTCTAGATTTGGAGCATAATGGTAGGTTGTAGTGTTTGGAGAAGGTATGCACAGAACTCCAAGTGGCTGCTTCCAAAATATCCTTGGTAGGAACTCCTCTGAGGAAAGCTGCAGAGGTGGCTGTGGCCCTGGTGGAATGAGTTCTAATGCCTGCAGGTACAGTTTTGCCATGAAAGGAATAGCAAAAGCGTATGCAGTGGGCTATCCATTTTGAGATTGTCTGTTTGGAAATTGGCTTTCCTTGAGCTCCTACCGCATAGGCCACAAAGAGCTGTTCTGATTTTCTGAAAGGTTTTGTTCTGTCCAAATAATAACGCAGTTGCCTGTGGATGTCCAAGGAATGCAGTAATCTCTCCCCTTTGTTTTGAGGATTGGGATAAAAAGTAGGTAAATGTATGGCCTGATTTAAAGCTACCCTTGATACCACTTTAGGCATGAAGGATGGGTTGGTTCGTAAGGAAACTCTGTCCTAATGGAAGACTATAAAAAGCTGGACAGCCACGAGAGCCTGTAGTTCTGAAACTCTACGAGCTGAAGTGATAGCCAGAAGGAAAGCTGTTTTCCAGGACAAATATTGCAAATCTGATGAGGCAGCTGGCTCAAAAGGAGGCAAAGTCAGTTTTTCCAGAATGAAATTAAGATCCCAAGCAGGTATTGGTTGTATCCTTGGAGGTCTTAAATTCTTAGCCCCTCTGAGGAACTGTCGTAAAAGAGGGTGAGAGAATAAAGGAGGATCAGTGTTGTATTCTGCAGAAATGGCTGAGGCATGGATTTTGATGGAGGAGAACGGAAGTCCACTGCATAGCAGTTCAGCCAAATATTGTAGTATTTGAGGTAAATTCAGTTTTCCAGAGGTTCTCATTTCAGACACAAAAACGTTTCCATTTTGCGGAGTAAGCTTTTCTAGTTGATGGCCTTCTGGCCTCCAAAATGACATCCTGTACCTCCTTGGAGAGTAGGGCCTGTTGTGATGCTAAGGAATCTTCCATGCGGCTAGATTGAGTGTTTTTAGCTGACTGTGAAGAGTTTTGAAGCTGTGCTGAGTCAGAAGAAGAGACATTAGAGGCAGGGTCCATGGAGGGGAATGCGTCAGGCTCCTCAGGAGTGGGTACCAGTGTTGCCTTGGTCAGTCTGGAGCAATGAGGATCATCTTTGGTCCGTCTGCTCTGGTCTTCAATAGGACTTTGGGCAGCAGAGGAAGAGGCGGGAAGGCATAAACTGTCATTGATGTCCAACTGAAAGAGAGCGTCCACTCTCCAGGCCTTTGGATGGAAGATCCTTGAGCAGAATTTTGTCAATTGATTTTTGTGGGAGGCAAAGAGATCTAGGTCTGGCCTTCCCCATTCTTGGATTATTTCTGTAAAAACTTTTGGATGCAACTTCCATTCGTGTGGATCTGTCATATTCCTGCTTAGGTTGTCTGCCAGCGTGTTTTCCTTGCCTGGCAAGTACTGTGCTTGTAGTTCCACTTGTAAGTCCACGGCCATGTTCCAAAGTGACATGGCCAGTCTGCATAGGGGATAAGAATGTGTTTCTCCTGGCTTGTTTATGTACCACATAACTGTGGTGTCCGTTCTTATCAATAGTTGACCTGGTTGTAGAAGGTCCTTGAAATCTATAACAGCATTTATTACTGCTAGCATTTCTTTTTGATTGATGTGAAGGTGCTTTTCTTTTTGGGACCATTTGCCCTGAATGCACCAGTCTGTCATGTGCGCCCCCCAGGCGTAGTCCGAGGCGTCTGTTGTGATGACTTGATTTGCTTGAGGCTTGCTGAACGGAAGACCTGTGTTTGACATGCTTGAGCCCACCACAGAAATTCCTTGTAGACATGGAATTAGTGGTATTATTGTTTCCAAACTGTGGCTGTGTTGAGACCATATGTTTTTTAGGTATCATTGTAGTTCTCATATGCAGCTTTGCACATGGGATTAGTAAGATGCAAGATGCCATGAATCCCAGAGCCTGCAGGATTTTCCTTGCAGTCAGCCTGGTGCAATTTGCCAGTGTTCTGAAATATTGAATTAGTTGCCCCTGCTTCTCTGGTGTGAGGTAGGCCATCTGGGTGTTTGTGTCCAAATTGGCACCCAGAAAAGTTATATTCCGAGAGGGTATTAGCCTTGATTTCTCTTTGTTGAATGTATCCCAGAGAGTTTAATAACATTATTACATAAGCCAGATGTTTCAGAAGAATGTGCTTGCTGTCCGCTTGGATCAGGCAGTTGTCCAAATAAGGGTATATTTGTATCCCTTGAAGTCTGCAGTCGGCAATAACTGATGCCAGGCATTTCGTGAATACTCTGGGCGCAGTAGATAAGCCGAAGGGCAATGCAGAGAATTGATAATGGGTTGAACCTGCAAGAAATCTGAGGTATCTTCTGCAATTTTGTCTGATTGGGACGTGCAGGTATGCCTCCTTGAGGTCCAATGTTACCAGCCAAGACTCCTTGCCCAGCATGGGAAGAAGTTGCTGTAGAGTGAGCATCTTGAATTTTGGTACGAGTAGGAATGTGTTTAGGATGGAAAGATGCAAAATAGGTCTCCAAACTTTCCCCTTCCTTGGGACCAGAAATAGCCTGGAATAAAAACCTTGACCTTGTTCGTGTGTAGGTACCGCTTGAATAGCTTTCATGTTTATAAGATCTGAAATTTGCTTTTGTGCCTCTGCCCTTTGATTGTGTGGCAGTTTTGGCATGCCTCTCATTTTTGGAAGGGTATGAAAATGGAATTTGTAGCCTCTGTTTATAATGTCCAGGATCCATTTGTCCTTTGTGACATGCCAATTTTTTGAGAATAGTGCCAGCTTTCCTCCTAAGGGGGCTGCCATTTGAGACCTGGTTGGCCTGCAAAGGGGAAAGTCATTGGGTTTGCTTTCTGAAAGATTGTGAGTTGTCCTCACCACCTCTTTGTGTAGGAGCTTGCCATTGTCTGCCTCTGTACGATCCTTGTGATTGTCCTCTGCCCCTCTGGCACCTGTATCTGCCTCTTTGGGGTCTGTCTGTGGCAGGAATGGACCAGTTTTTGGAAGGCCAATTTTCTACTAAAACGTGGGGGTTGAACCTGCAGAAATTCTTTCACAGTTTGCATTGATTTCACTTTTTCCTCCATTTTCCATAATACTTCCTCAGCATTTGCCCCAAATAGTACATCTTTTTGCAGAGGGGCGTCTAGTAATTTAGCTTTGACATGATCAGGCAAGGCTTGTTCGAGCCAGGCATGCCTACGTATGACAGCCTGTAACAGCAGCTCTACGTGAGGCTTCTAGAGCATCAAAACCACACTGTAAGGTAGGTTTACCCACTTGTTCTGCACTATGCATCAAATCCTGCAACTCCTTCAAGTCTGGTTGTTCAGGTTGTGACATTTTACTTTTCAATTCAGATAACAGAAACTGTTGGTATTTTAGCATATGAAACTGACAAGGCCCTCATGGTTAAGGTAGCCGAGGTATATACCTTTTTTCCCCACCTTTCTAAGGATTTGGAATCTCTCTCGGAAGGCAATGGAATTTTGGCAATGGAAGCCTCAACTCCCTTGGGCCCCCCTGTGAGATGATTTCTAGGTCAGCATCATGGCTTTTGTAAAGAAATTGGTGTGAGTCAGGAACCCTGTAGTACCCGTCAGGCTTAACTGGAGCTGGAGGTAGGGAGTCCGGGTTAAGGCAGGCCTCCAAGTAAACATCATCTAGGATGTCCAAGACAGGAGGTATAGCCAGAGGCCTGTGCTGGGGTAACAAAAGAAATTCCCAGAGCCTTTTCTTGGATTCTGAATAATCCTGGCCTTCCCAGTGGAAGTGTTCCCTTAAGATATGCAAAGTTTCCTCAAATGAGTAATCCTCAGGGGGGGGGGGGATACAGAAGGGATAGACTCCTCTGCATCAGAGTCTTCAAAAGGGGAGTAAGACTGTTCCTGATAATCAGAGTGTTCTGAAGTAATGGAGCCCTGATCAGAGGAGAGGGAAACTTCCTCCACTCTGGGCCTTTTGTCCGGAGGTGGCGGAGAACCTCTGAATAGAGTAATTAAATCCTCAGCCATTTTAAGCATCTGTTTCTTAGGCATGGGCCCTGTGTAGCTGGTCTCTTAGGGTTGCTTTAGACTTGGTGAAAGCCTTTATGGAGAAAGAAGAGGAAGGTCTGAAGACACTAAGTGGAGATGGACCTGTCCACATTCTGTGTTTCAACGCCAAGAGTGGCTTCGGTATCTGTAGTCGGGGTGTGGGCCGAG
>NC_056741.1:1201851691-1202039191 GCF_019279795.1 Protopterus annectens
GCTTTGATTAGTAGGGGCCCCGGTGAGAGTAGGGATCTGAAAGCTGTCAGAGCATGCTGAACAGCTAGCATCTCTTTTTGGTTGATGTGCAGATTAATTTGGTTTGGGCTCCAGTGGCCCTGAATGCACCTGCCGTCCAGATGTGCACCCCAGGCATAGTCTGACGTGTCTGTGGTTAGGATCTGGGTGGCGTGGGGTTGTGTAAAGGGAAGTCCCTTGTTGTGGTTGCATGCTTCTACCCACCAAAGAAACTCTTTCCTTAGACAAGGTATTATAGATATGATAGTTTCCAGGTCCTGAGAATGTTGGCACCAAAAGTACCACTGATGTTTCCTCATATGCAGTCTGGCATATGGAATTAATAGAATGCAGAAGGCCATGAACCCTAGAGTCTGCAGGATTTTCCTTGCGGATAGCTGGATTCTGGTGGCCATTTGAGCAAAGTAGCCTGTCTGATAGGATTGTTTTTTCTGGAGTAAGAAATGCCATCTGGGATGCTGTGTCCAGGCTTGCTCCAAGGAATACAATTTTTTTGACTGGGGACTAGTTCGGATTTCTTTTCGTTGATAGTGTACCCCAGGGAGGTTAGAAAGTCCTTTACAACTGTCAGGTGCTGCTTTTCCTGACTGTCTGCCTGAACAGGCAATCATCGAAGTAAGGGTAAATTTGAATATTTCTCCGTCTGCAATAGGCAACGGCTGGAGCCAGGCATTTTGTGTAAACTCTGGGAGCAGTGGATAAGCCAAAGGGAAGTGCAGAGAACTGATAATGCATAGATCCTGCCCTGACACGTAGCCATTTCCTGCAGGAGTCCCTGACTGGGATGTGCAGACAAGGCCTCCTTTAGGTCTAGGGTGGCTAACCAGGCATCTTTGAACAGCTATGGAGAAGCAGCTGTAGGGTGAGTATTTTGAATTTTGGTACCACCAGGAAGGTATTTAGAATGGATAGATTTAAGATTGGGTGCCAGGTGCACTCTTTTTTGGATACCAGGAAAAGTCTGGAATAAAAACCATGGCGTATCTGTTCTGCAGGAACAAACTTAATTGCCCTTATAGAGAGCAGGGACTGAACTTGGTTTTGTGCCTCAACCCACTGGTTTGGAGGAAGGTCTGGGAACCTTTTTAGGGTTGGCAGCATGTGGAAATAAAATTTGTACCCCTGGGATACCAAGTTGAGGACCCATCGATAGTTGGTGATAGACGTCCAGTTTTTTGCATGGTGGGCAAGTTTTCCTCCTAGGAGCACAAGCAATTGGCCAGAGGACAGGAGTGGAGTTGAGAAGTCATTGTGAATTCTTTCAGTAAGGGGGTGGCTTAGCACGTCCTGCTTTAGAAGTGGAGGTATTCCATTGTTTAGATCTCTGCATACCCAGAGACTGTAATCTGGGGGGGTCTGTTTCCCCTGGGTCTAGTCTGAGATGGCCCTGTGGGGGCTGGAAAGGACCAATGCCTACTGAATCTTGGAGGCTGCACTTGCAAAAAATCTTTGACTGTCTGCATAGACTTAGCCTTTTCTTCCATCTTTTTTAAACCCTCTTTTGCTTTGGTGCCAAACAGATTGTCCTTGTTCAGAGGAGCGTCCAATAATTTTGATTTGACATGGTCTGGCAAGGTCTGCTCCTTAAGTCAGGCATGTCTTTGTACAGAACCTGTGACTGCTGCCCTGCAAGATGCTTCTGGGGCATCAAACCCACATGCAGTGTATGCTTGCTGACTTGGTTTGCAGAATGCATAAGCTCCTGTAATTCTTTATTTTCTGCACAGTCAGGAAAGGTAGATAATTTTTGCTTAAGCTCAACAGTATGTTGCTGGTATTTCAGCATGTGGAACTGACAATTCAGTGCTCTAATGGCGAGAGTTGCAGAGGTGCATACTTTTTTACCCCATCTGTCTAAAGCTAGATAATCCCTGTCTGAGGGGGTGGGAGTCTTAGCTGTAGTTGCTTTTATTCCTTTAGGTCCTTGGGAGATAGCCTCTGGGTCAACAGTAGGATCTTTGAAGAGAAATTTGAGAGTCAGGGGACTCTGCAGTACCGGTCAGGTTTCCTTGGAGCAGGGGGTAAAGTATCAGGAGTTTGACTTGATTCCCTAAAGACATCCACAACATCCAGAACAGGAGGGATAGCTAAGGGTCTGTGCTGTGGTAAATCTAAAAATTCCAAGAGTCTTTTTGGACCGAGGATAATCCTGGCATTCCCAGTGGAAATGCTCTCTCAAAGTATGTAGGGTTTCACCAAAAGAAATATCCTCTGGAGGGGAGGCAGAACGAATGAATTCCTCTGCATCTGAATCCTCATAGGCAGATAAGGGCATGTCTTCATATTCAGAAATCTCACAGTCGTCCGATTCTTGGTCAGATAAAGCTGCTGGGGACAAGTCTCTCTTTTAGCAGGGGGAAGGCTGGCTTCCATTAATCCACATGATCAGGTCTTCTGCATTTTAAGCACCTGAGATTGTGGCAAGGAAGCAGGCGCTTGAGTTTGGGTCATCAGTTTTTTAGGCATAGCTCATACTCAAGGCCTTAAAAACTCGGTAGTTTTAGAAAGAACTAAAGACGCAAAAGAAGTAGTCTGTGTCGAATATCGGTAGTGCAAAGAACTTCCTCAGAAGCCAGTGCCTGCACAGCAGCTCCGGACCCATCCAAGGTAGAGACATCCGCAGGTTCCATAGTCGAAGAAGAGTCTTGTGGCATACCTGACTCCAGACGGGTCTCAGTAGCGGCATGCGAATCCATCGAAGTGGGCATCAGGGGCTGGGAAAGCACCTCACTGACTACCGGCAAACTGGCAACTAGCTTAACGGAAGCGTTGTCGGCAGTTTTGGACCTGTGCGGTCTTGTCCCCATTTTTATCTTTACATTTTTTCAGAAGATTGGTAGTCAGATGGCTTACCAGAGGCATTTCGGAATATGGAGATAGAGAACGAAAGTATTTAGCTACAATAAGGGCCTGATGAATAGTTCGGGCGTTGGAACAAAACAGACGGTGAGGTACGTCATGGTCTGGACCTAAACAGGTGACACAGTAAGAATGGAAATCTCGGTGTGGTATTTGCTTTCCACAGGTGAGACAACTGTTTTTTTTTTTCTGACATCGGTTAGAACAAGAAAAAAGGATCTCCAAGCTTTAGAAGACTTCAAGATGATTCAATTTCAGAAATGAAAACTCATGTAGCGGCAGACTGGCACTCGTGTGAACTGCTTGTGTTTCAGGCTCCTCGGCAACAAAGACTGATGTAATTGCGTCAGCTGTCTGTTTTTATACCCCTGACTACCTGATGTCAGTCCTGAAGCAACAGCGACAGACGCAGAAATACTAAACCTCTGGTATTCGGGCTGACTGAGGGCTACCCCTAGGAGGATAACCCAAGTGTGATGACTGCAACAGTGAAACATGAAGAACATCAGAGAGGCCACAGAAGTCTGAGTCTCAGCAGTAGTGGTCCCTGAAAGGGAATTTGACAGTTCCTTTATCAAGTCCCTTTGTAATCTTATAAAGTGTGCCAGGTAGTTCAGCAATCTGAAGACAAAAGTCGCTGAAGAATACACATGCTTCCCAAATCTGTCCAATGCCCAGGGAGATGGACAAAAACTATGCTTGGCAAGTTCCTCCTTAGTTGCCGTCGCATGACCATAGAATCTACAGGCACTCCCTTGGTCCAAAATTTCCTTCCTACAGATGGGTGCCAGAATCCAATCCAGTCTTTTGGGGATTGGCTCAAGTGTGATGGGCTCCTATGTCCAGCTAGAGATCAAGTCAATGAGCTCACTGGAGGGCACAGTTACCCAAGCAGGTAGACAGACCAGCTCCAAAGAACTCTAGGAATACTGATTCCTCTGCTTAAGGATTTCAAGGACGTCTCCAGACAAGACATCTTTGGGTGGTGATCTTCGGGACCCTTCCCCTTCATCAAAATTAGGATAGTCTGCGATTGACTGAGGGGAGTCTTGCATCCTCTTGCACTTCCTCTTCCTAGGGATTTCCTCAGTGGGGTGCTCCAGAGAAGTCCCAGAAGAGACTGTGGCATAGAATGATGGGACTCAAGGTACAGAAACACACAGGATTCGGAGGGAAGATCCAAGGCAGTAGGATCTGTTCATCCTGTCAGAGAACACTCTTCACCATCTCAAAAGCAGATCGGTCAGGAGGAGAAGGAAGCCAATGGAGACAGGAAGCCACACTTCTGCTTCACCAGCTCCCCCTAGCCCAAAAGCAGCTCACCCATGGCGAAGTCGAAGCAAAGCTGTCCAACATTGAGGCTCCAAGGGGAAGAGAAGGCTCTGAAAATTTACAATTAACACCTTGGATCTGACAGGGACGCTTCAACTCAGAGTCATCTGGCTCCAAAAATGTCAGAGCCAGTGTACTCTGACAGCTTCGAAGCTGAAGATACCAACATCTTCGGATACAAACCAAATGGACCCAGAAGGCTTGGATCCACGAGCTCTGAAATGGCAGGTCAGATCACAGAAGGAACCAATATTGACGGAGTGGTACAAACACAGGCTTCCTAACCTAAAGGGGTAGGAGTCAGAAGAACACTCATTTGTAACTGCACAGAGAAATTTCTTCATTATTCTGTCCACATCAGCCTCAGTCAGACTTCTGGAAGAATGACAGGAAGCCACAGAGTGCCAGTGTGTTGTCAGGAAAGATGAAGGTACTCTACAGGATACCAGGTATAAAGGGGAATAACTTGTCCTTTATAAAGGCCTCAGATCCAAAGAGCTGGGATCTGAGAAAGCCTCCGTCGACTTCAACACCGACTGGGCAGCAGAAATTTTCTGATCTGACCTATACTTTTTCTTTGGTGGTTCTATGGTAGATCAGACGATGGGAGTTGAGGACCCTGAAGACTTAGATGAAGGCTCCTTTATCTTGGGTTTGGGAGACTTGAGCCCCAGAAATAGCTTCTGAAAAAGATAGGGGAAGTAATCTTTTCAGTATTAACTTGTTCTTCCTATCCACCACTGCTCACAGAATAAACGCTTTGTAAATACAACAGTCTATATGAAGTTGGTCTGGGCCCAAACAGTACATGCATAAAACATAAGCATCTGATAAAGGCAAATTGTGCCCGCATTTCTTCAACCCAGGAGGGTCTTTTTCAGACATTCTAAAGAAACTAAAGAAAGTAAATATAGGAAGTTTTTTTTTTTCTTTCTTTTTTTTTACTGTAACAGATAAGAATATAAAAAGTTCGAAATATTAATAATGGTAGTTTAAACTACACTCGGAAAAGTGTAAGGGAGAAAAAGGGAATACCAACTATGGTAAACTAGACTACACAAAAAAGTAGTGTAAAAAGGAAGCATTTGTAAAAAGAAAAACTATTAAAAGTTAGAGAGACAGTTAAAAAGATCAAAATAGTATAAAAACTATTATCGTAAATGTTGAATGCTCAAGAGCTTAAAGTGACAGTGTCCAAACGCGAAAGTGGCAAATGAGATCAGGTTAGGGGCTGGTGCATTAAGGGTAAGGGAGTAGATAGAGAGATTTTTGATGGCCACAAGCTCAAATAAAGTACAGTTTTGTACCTACCATAAATGTAGATGTTAGAGTGTATACACTGCTGCAGTCATCACACTTGGGTTATCTGCAGTCCGGCAGTCCAGTCAGCCAGAGTTCCAAAGTCTTGGTCCTGCGTCGGTTGCGGTCGCTTCTTCCCTGACGTCAGTGAGACAGGGGTATAAAAGAGGCAGCAGATGCCATTTTCTTCAGTTTTTCTTGCCCCAGATGCCAGGTGCCCCCAAATAGGAAGGCAATACATAATCCTAAATAAACATACACAAGTAGAAAACAATAGCTACAGCTATAAGCAAATACACCATATAGAAATACAGGATATAGATTGTATAGAAAGGGAGGTGTAGATAATACCCAGCTAAGAAGAGGGGATGGTGGGAGGGTAACCTGGACTGCAGCAGTGTATACACTCTAACATCTACATTTATGGTAGGTACAAAACTGTACTATGTTCATAGTGTTACACTGCTGCAGTCATCACACTTGGGTTGAATCCCAAAGCTAAGGCTGGGAGGCCGGCACTAAACAGGGTTTGGAGTAGCTAAGAGGTCCTGCAGAACTGCAGTGGCAAAGCCAGCTCTGGTTTTTGTGCATAGAGGTAAGTGGTAGTGCTTGGTGAAGGTGTGCACTGAACTCCAAGTTGCAGCCTCCAGAATATCCTTGGTTGGTACCCCTCTGAGGAAAGCTGCTGATGGGGCTGTTGCCCTGGTGGAATGGGGTCTAATGTTACCAGGTACAGGTTTCCCATGGTGTGTGTAGCAAAAGCGGATACAATGTCCTATCCATTTTGAAATGGTCTGTTTTGAAATAGCCTTACTTTGAGATCCTGCAGCATAGGATACAAACAGTTGGTCAGATTTTCTGAAAGCCTTTGTTTTATCCAAGTAGAAACGTAATTGCCTGTGAATGTCCAAAGAGTGTAGGAGCCTTTCCCCTTTATTCTGGGGGTTTGGATAAAAGGTGGGTAAATGAATGGTTTGGTTTAGAGCCACACTGGATACCACCTTTGGCATAAAGGTAGGGTTAGTTCGTAAAGAGACTGTCTTGATGGAAAATGATGAAAGGTTCCACTGCCATTAGGGCCTGTAGCTCTGAGACTCTCCATGCTGAAGTTATTGCTAACAGTAGGGCAGTTTTCCATGATAAAAACTGTAATTCGGCTGAAAAAGTTGGTTCAAAGGGTGGTAGAGTAAGTTTTTCCAAAACAAAATTGAGGTCCCAAGTTGGTGTTGGTGCTCTGCGGGGCAGTCTTATGTTCTTAGCCATTCTGAGGTATTGTCTTAGTAATGGATGTGAAAATATAGAAGGATCCGTATTGTAATGAGCAGAGATAGGTGAAGCGTGGATCTTAATAGATGAAAAGGAAAGGCCTTTGTCCAGCATCAGTTAAATATTGTAATATCTGGGGAATATTTGGGACAAGAGGATTTAGGCCTTTAGCCTGGTTCCAGGCGCAGAATCGTTTCCATGTGTCTGAGTATGTTTTCCTGGTGCTGGGTCTTCTGGCCTCCAAAATGACATCCATAACAGCTTTAGAAAGGAGTGTTGACTGGTTGTTTAAGTAAACCACCATTCAGCCAGATTTAAAGTCTTGAGCTGGCTGTGCAGAATCGGATTGTTTTGCTGAGTCAACAGGTGAGGAATTTGAGGTAAAATCCATGGTGGGCCTTGAGCCATGTTCCTTAATACTGAATACCAGTGTTGGCGTGGCCAGTCTGGAGCAAGGATTATAATTTGCGGCCTCCCTAATCTGGCTTTCAGGAGCACCTTTGCCAGAAGAGGCAGTGGAGGGAAGGCATACACTTTCAATGTTTTCCAACTGAATGATATGGCGTCCACTTTCCAAGCTAGTGTGTGGTATGTCCTTGTGCAAAATTTCCATAGTTGGCAGTTTTGGGGGGAGGCAAATAGATCTATGTCTTCTGGGCTCCCCCATTTTTGAGTTATCATTGAGAATACTTGTGGATTTAGTTTCCACTCGTGAGGATCCATGATATTTCTGCTTAGGTCATCTGCCAATGTATTTTTCTTTCCTGGCAGGAATTGTGCTTGTAGTTGAACTTGGTAGGCCAGTGCTGTATTCCACAAGGTCATTGCTTGCCTGCATAGGGGGTAGGAATGTGTGCCCCCTTGTTTATGTACCACATCACTGTGGTGTTGTCCATCTTTAGTAGAAGTTGTCCTGGTAGTAGGAGGTCCTTGAAAGCTGTTAGGACATTCTGTACAGTTAGCATCCCTTTTTGATTGATGTGGAGATGTATTTGATCTGCAGTCCATTCGCCCTGAACACACTGTCCTGCCATGTGTGCTCCCCAGGCGTAATCCGATGCATCTGTTGTAACTGAAAGGCTGACCCTTGTTGAGGCGACATGCCTGAGCCCACCATAGAAACTCCTGTTGAAGGCAGGGAATGAGTGGTATTATTGCTCCCAAGCTGTGGCTGTGCAGAGTCCATACGCTTTTCAGGTACCATTGTAATTTCCTCATATGCAGTCTGGCATATGGAATTAGTAGTATGCAAGATGCCATGAACCCCAAGGCCTGCAGAATTTTTCTTGCAGGGAGTTGGGTTTTTGTTGCCATTATTTTGAATATTGAGTCAGTTGTCCTTGCTTGTCTGATTGAGATAAGCAATCTGAGCCACTGTATTTAAGCTGACACTCAGGAATATTATCTCTTGTGAGGGCACTAGTTTTGACTTCTTTTCGTTTACCATGTACCCTAGGCAACTTAGTAGGTTTTTTTACAAACGCCAGATGTTTTAAAAGAATGTCCTTGCTTTCTGCTTGAATAAGGCAGTCGTCCAGGTATGGATATATTTGAATTCCTCTGTCTGCAGTACGCAATTACTGGTGCCAGGCATTTTGTGAAGACCCTGGGCGCAGTAAATAAGCCAAAGGGCAGTGCAGAGAATTGGTAATGAGTTGAACCTGCTATAAATCTGAGGCATCTTCTGCAATTTTGTCTGATAGGTATGCCTCCTTGAGGTCCAACGTTACTAGCCAAGCCTTCTTGCCCAGCATGGGAAGAAGTTGCTGTAGTGTCAACATTTTGAATTTGGGAACTTCCAGGTAAGTGTTTAGAATTGAAAGGTCCAGAATGGGTCTCCAGGCTTTGTCCTTTCAGGGGACCAGAAAGTCTTGAGTAAAATCCTTGTCCTTGCTCCTGAATAGGAACCTCTTGAATGGCTCTCATGAACAGGAGTGCTGTAATTTGTCTTTGAGCCTCTGCCCATTGATTTGGTGGCAGATTTGGCATTCCTTTTATCCTTGGTAAAGTGTGAAAGTGGAACCTGTATCCTTGAGATACAATATTTAGAACCCATTTGTCTTTTGTGATGATGTGCCAATTGCCTGCAAAAAGTGCTAGTTTTCCTCCCAAGGGAGCTGCCAAGAGGGATTTGCTTGGCAGTCTGAGGGGTAAGTCATTGTGATTGTTTTCTGAAAGTTTGAGGCCTGTTTTCTCCTCCTTTCTGGGTTGTGGCGCCCCATTGCCGAGGCTTGTAAGAGCCTTGTGGTTGACCTCTGCCCCTTGGGTGTATTTGCCCCTCTGAGGTCTGTCAGAAGTTGGAAAGGACCAATTTTTGGTTGGCCAATTTCTGCTAAAACGAGGGGGCTTTACCTGTAAAAAAATCCTTGACAGTCTGCATAGATTTTGCCTCATCCTCCATTTTCTTTAAAAACCTCTGCTTTCACACCAAATAAAACATCCTGCTGTAAAGGTGCATCCAATAATAACTTTGCTTTAACATGATCAGGTAAACTTTGTTCTTTTATCCAAGCATGCCTACGAATGACAGACCCTGTTACTGCTGCTCTACAAGAAGCTTCCAATGAATCAAATCCACATTGCAAAGTATGTTTTCCCACCTGTTCTGCTGCATGCAATAAATCCTGCATTTCCTTATAGTCAGGCTGCTCTGAATGTGTTAGCATTTTTTTGTTTTAATTGAGACATCAAATATACTGCTGATATTTCAGCATGTGAAACTGGCAATTTAAGGCCCTCCTGGCTAAAGTAGCTGAGGTGTACACTTTCTTTCCCCATCTGCCTAGTGCTCTAGGATCCCTTTCAGAGGGTACAGGATTTTTAGCAATAGAGGCCTTAACCCCTTTGGGACCCTGGAAATGGTTTCTGGGTCAGCAACAGGGCTTTTTGTATAGGAATTTGTGAGAGTCAGGGACTCTGTAGTATCTGTCTGGCTTGACTGGGGCTGGAGATAATGAATCTGGATTAAGGCTAGATTCTGAATAATCATCCACAATGTCTAGCACTGGTGGAATAGCAAGGGGTCTGTGCTGAGGCAGTAAAAGAAACTCTGAGCCTTTTCTTAGATTCAGAGTAACCCTGGCCTTCCCAGTGGAAATGTTCCCTCATGGTATGCAATGTTTCCCCAAAAGAATAGTCCTTTGGGGGAGATGCTGAAGGGATTGACTCTTCAGCATCGGAGTCTTCATATGGGGGAAAGGAGTATTCCTGTTCTTCAGAAGAATCTGAGAAAATGGAAACCTGGTCAGATGAAGCGTAGTCTTCCTCCTGTCTAGGCCTTTTATCATGAGGGGGATGGGAACCCATGATCAGGGTAATTAAGTCTTCGGCCATCTTAAGCATCTGTTTCTTAGGCATGGGGTCCTGTACTGGCTTCCTTACTTTTAAAGGAGTTTTCAACTTTGCACAGGATTTAATAGTAAGTGTAGTCGGTCTGAAGACACCTTCAGCAACTGAAGGCCTTTCAACTACACTGGGTTCCCCTTCAGCAATGGAGTCGGTTGGGTCTAAAGGTAAAGTTTCCGGAGGCCCAGCAATCTCCACTTGGGAGTTGGAGGCAGCCTGTGGTTCTAAATCAGCGGTAGTCAGGGGCTGCGTAGGCACCTCACTGAAAACCTGAGAACTGGCGACTGGCCTAGCAGAGGCCTCTGTGTCTGGTTTGGGTCTCTGCTGACCGTCCTTATCTTTGCGCTTTTTATGCATCCCTGTCGTCGGTTGCTCCGACGGCATGGTATAATTAAATTTTCTACCAAAGTAATGTCGGGCGAAATCAAACCGACGTTTAATAGTACGTTTGCTAAACCTAGCACAAAACAGACAACCTGCGACATCGTGGTCTGGGCCTAGGCATGGAATACAACAAGAATGAAAATCCTTATGAGATATTTGCTTCCCACAAGAAATGCAATTAACTTTTTCTGACATCGGTCAGAGGCAAGAAAAGTTTCCCCAATGGGGTACTTGGCTTTATTGAAGACTTCGGTCTGAAATTCGAATTGAAAATCTCAGGAGTAGGCCGACCGGCACTTGCGAACTGCTTCTGCTTCGGGCACCGTGTGGCAAGAAAGACTGAAGAAAATGGCATTGGCTGCCTCTTTTATACCCCTGTCGCACTGACGTCAGGGAAGAAGTGACGGCAAAAGACGCCGGATCAAGACTTTACTCAGGCCGACTGCGGGACAACCTGACAGCAGATCACCCAAGTGTGATGACTGCAGCAGTGTAACACGATGAACATCAGCAGAGTCAGATCTGAGGGGCAGATCCAAACTCAACCGTCGAGGAATGAATGAATGAAAATTTACATCATCAAATCAAATGTTTTTTGAATAGCAATAAAAAGTAGAACAGAGGATGAAAAAGGGTCTATACCTGCTACCAGCTGAAAAGATGGAAAAAAATTCCACTTTACTCACTTTTTTTTGAGCCAACAGATCAGCCCGTCTGGCAAAACTATTTATCAAGGGAATTAGAAGAGCCAAGCAGTTGTGTCTCAAGGCATGAATGTAGGAGTATGACTTCCTGAAAGATGATACAGCATTAATTTGGAAGAATGGAGTCTTACAAGTGTGGTGGTGAAGGAAAGTACAGTTGTCTACACTTACCATAAATGTAGATGTTAGAGTGTACTCACTGTTGCAGTCATTACATTTGGGTTATCTGTTTGCAATAGCCCTCAGTCGGCCTGATTAACAAAGTCTTGGGTCCTGCGTTGGTTGCTGTCCCTTCTTCCATGACGTCAGGTGTATAAAACATACAGCCAACACCATTACATCAGTTTTTTTTTTTGCCCCAGATGTCAGGTGCCCCCTAAGGGGAAGCAATTAAATCTGTAATACAAGGACATACCTCCAACAAAAAAACAAATACACCAAAAAGCTTTTTGAGCATAGTAAGCGAAAGTAGAGGTATAGCCAAAAGAAGAGAGGGGGCCGGAGGGTGGGCAACCAGGACTGCAACAGTGAATACACTAACATCTACATTTATGGTAAGTGTACACAACTGTACTATGTTCTTCGTGTTTCACTGTTGCAGTCATTACATTTAGGTAGATTCCAAAAACTAAGGTTGGGAGGAGGAATTTAAATAGAATTAGGATTAGCTACAAGGCCATGCAAGACTGCAGTGGCAAAACCAGCTCTGGACTTAGAGAAAATTGGTAAATGATAATGCTTGGTGAAAGTATGTACAGAACTCCAGGTAGCAGCTTCTAGGATGTCCCTGGTAGGGTTGCCCCTGAGAAAGGCTGTACAGGTAGATGCAGCCCTGGTTGAATGGGGTCTGATGCCCTGTGGGATAGGTTTTCCATGGTGCTTACAGCAGAAATGAATGCAGTGGCCTATCCATTTTGAAATGGTTTGCTTTGAAATAGCTTTCCCCACTTTCCCTGCATCAAATGCCACCAGCAATTGTTCAGATTTCCTTTGAGGTGTAGTCCTGTCTAAGTATAATCTAAGTTGTCTGTGCACATCTAAGGAGTGCAGTAACAGTTCCCCTTTGTTCTGTGGATTAGGAAAGAAGGCAAGCAAATGAATGGACTGATTAAGAGCCACACTGGATACCACCTTGGTCACAAAGGAGGGATTGGTTCTCAGGGACACCCTGTCCGCATGAAAGATGAAAGGCTCCACTGCCATAAGGGCCTGTAATTCAGATACCCTTCTTGCAGAAGTGACTGCTAAAAGGAAAGCTGTTTTCCAAGAAAGGAATTTTAAATATGCAGTAGCAGCTGGCTCCAAAGGAGGAAGAGTGAGTTTCTCAAAGACAAAGTTAAGGTTCCATGCTGGAGTTGGAGCTCTCCTGGGTGGCCTTAAAATTGCTGGCCCCTCTGAGGAACTGCTCAAGCAGTGGGTGAGAGAAGAGGGAAGGCTCTCTGTGCTATAATGAGCTGAAGTGGCTGAGGCATGAATTTTGATGGAGGAAAAGGACGAGCCCTTATGAAGCACCTCAGTAAAGTATTGTAGAATCCGAGGTAAATTGGGCACTACTGCGTTCATTCCTTGAGACTGGTTCCAGGCACAAAATATTTTCCAGCATAAGATTTTCTTGTACTAGACTTCCTAGCCTCTAAAATTATATACATCAATGATTTACTGAGGGGTGGTAAAGGCGGGATTAGGCAATTAGCCAGGCTGCTAGGTTCAGGGTTTGCAACTGAGGGTGCAGAATCTGGTTCTCCTGTTGTGACAACAGGGAAGGAGTCTGAGGCAGGTGCCATGGGGCAAAGCGTGACACACTGCACAGGAAGAGGTACCAGTGTTAGCGTGGCCAGTCTGGTGCAATTAAGATCGTCCTTGGCTTGTCCAGTTTGATCTTTAGTAGTACCTTAGAGAGCAGAGGCAGAGGAGGAAAGGCATAAACTGCTAGGTTTTTCCAGCTGAAGGATAGAGCATCCACTTTCCAAGCTAGTTTGTGGGGAATCCTTGTGCACAATTTGCCCAATTGATAGTTCTGGGGGGAGGCAAACAGGTCTATATCTGGGCTCCCCCATTTGCTTGCCAACATGTTGAAAATCCTTGGTTCCAGTTTCCACTCGTGTGGGACCATGAGGTTTCTGCTTAGTCCATCTGTCAGTGTATTTAGTTTTCATGGCAGGAATTGAGCTTGTAGATTGATAGCTCAAGGCTGTGTTCCACAATGCCATGGCTAGTCTGCAGAGGGGGTAAGAGTGTGTACCCCCCCCCTGCTTGTTCATGTACCACATGACCATGGTGCTGTCAGTCTTTACCATTAGTTGTCCGTCTTTACCATTAGTTGTCCCGGAAGAATATGGTCCTTGAAGGCTGTCAGAGCATTCTGTACAGCTAACATTTCCTTTTGATTTATGTGTAGGTGCATTTGACTTTGGTTCCATTTGCCCTGAATGCACTTCCCTGCCAGGTGAGCCCCCCCATACATAACCTGATGCGTCTGTTGTCAAGGTTTGGGCGGCAGGGGGTAGTGTGAATGGTAGTCCCCTGTTTTGGTGGCAAGCCTCTGCCCACTAAAGGAACTCTAGGCGTAGGCAAGGTATGATAGGAACCATTGCTTCTAGATCCTGTGAATGCTGACACCATAGGCTTTTGAGATACCATTGCAGTTTCCTCACATGCAGTCTTGCATATGGAATTAGAAGAATGTGGGAGGCCATGAACCCAAAGGCTTGCAGTATTTGCCTTGCAGATAACTTGGTTTTTGTGGCCACTTGTTTGAAATAGGTTGTCAAAAGAATCCGTTTCTGTGGCGTGACGAAAGCCATCTGGGAAGATGTATTCAAGCTTGCTCCCAGGAATATAATTTGTTGACAGGGTACCAGGTGTGATTTCTTTTCGTTTATGGTGTACCCCAGACAAGTCAGTACCCTTTGAACAAAGGCCAGATGATTCAAAAGTATGCCCTGGCTTTCCGCATGAACGGCAATCGTCCAGGTATGGATATACTTGAATATTTCTTTGCTTGCAAAATGCAATGACTGGAGCTAGGCACTTTGTGAATATCATGGGCGCAGTAGAGAAGCCAAAGGGCAGTGAAGAGAACTGATGGTGCATGTAGCCTGCTTTGAAGCGTAGGTATCTTCTGCAAGACTCCCTGACAGGGTTGTGTAGGTATGCTTCTTTTAAGTCTAGTGTTGCCAACCATGCATCTTTGCATAGCATAGGAAGCAGCTGGTGAAGAGTCAGCATCTTGAATTTTGGAATCACCAGAAAGGTATTTAGAGTGGAAAGGTCCAGGATAGGACGCCATATATTGCCTTCTCTGGGTACCAGAATAAGTCTCTAATAGAAACCTTATCCCTTTTCCTCTTCTGGTACCAACTGAATAGCCCCCATGCTTGAGAGAGTACTTGATTTTGGGCCTCTGCCCATTGATTTGGGGGTAGATCTGGCCACCCGCTTGGTGTTGGTAAGGCGTGTAAGTGAAATGTATCCTTGGGTCACTATATTTAAAACCCATTTGTCGTGGGTAATGAGTTCCCAGTTTTTGGCCTGCAGACCAATCCTTCCGCCTAAAGGAACATTCAGTTGGGAAGTGCTTGGATTTTTAAAAGCAAGTCATTGAGACAGTTTTCCATAGGGTGAGGCATCTTGCTACTCCCTGGTTTGGGTGTGGAAAACTCCCACTGCTTAGTCTTGTGTGTTCCCTGGGTCTGAAACCTGGGGGTTCTGCTGTGTCTGGGTTTGGCTTGAGAAGGACCTGGAAGGGTATGGAAAAGACCAATTCTTAGAGGGCCAGTGCCTACTAAATCTAGGAGTAGGAACTTGTAAGAAATCTTTAACAGTTTGCATAGATTTAGCTTTATCTTCCATCTTTTTAAGAACTTCCTCAGCCTTGCTGCCAAACAGACTGTCCTGATTTAAGGGAGAATCCCACAATTTAGCTTTAACATGATCAAGCAAAGATTGCTCCTTAAGCCAAGCATGCCTTCAGAGCACAGACCAGTAAAAGCAGCCCTGCAAGAGGCCTCTAATGAATCAAATTCACATTGCAAAGTAGGTTTTCCAACCTGTTCAGCAGAATGCATTAAATCCTGTAATTCTTTATTTTCCAACCTGTTCAGCAGAATGCATTAAATCCTGTAATTCTTTATTTTCCATACAGTCAGGAATCAACATAATTTTCTGTTTAAGCAATCCAATAACATGTGGCTGATACTTTAACATATGAAACTGGCAGTTTAAAGCCCGAATGGCCAAGGCTGCAGAAGTGTAAACCTTCTTACCCCATCTATCCAGAGCCCTGGAGTCTCTATCAGAAGGGGTAGGATTTTTAGCAGTAGAAGCCTTAATGTCCTTTGGTCCTTGTGAAATTGTCTCTTGATCCACAATAGGATTTTTAAAGAGGAACTTGTGTGAATCAGGAATCCTGTAATATCGGTCAGGTTTTCTGGGAGCAGGAGGCAAAGAATCAGGGGCCAAACTAGACTCCGAAAAAGCATCAACAATGTCTAGTACAGGAGGAATAGCTAAAGGCCTATGCTGAGGCAGGAGTAAGAAATCCCGAAGCCTCTTTTGAATCAGAAAAATCCTGGCTTTCCCAGTGGAAATGCTCCCTTAGAGTATGTAAGGTTTCACCAATAAAAAAATCCTCTGGAGGGGAAGCAATGGGAATAGAGTCCTCTGCATCAGAATCCTCTTAAGTAGATAAGGGCAAATCCAGATCATCAGAAGAATCAGAAAAATCAGAATCCTGATCAGAAGAATCAAACAACTTCAGTCCAAGGTCTCTAAGAAGGGGGGAGGTTGGCTGCCCCGATTAAAGTTATAAGATCTTCAGCCATTCTTATCATTCGTTTTTTAGGCATAGAGGCCTGAGCATGTGGCCTGGGCATCTGTTTTTTAGGCATGATTCGTGATTTAGGCCTAAATGAAGGAGGCAACTGTTTAATATTAGAGTCCTTAGGCCTGAATACACCCTCAGAAGCCGGTGCCTGCACAGCGGCTCTGGACCCATCCAAGGTAGAAACATCTGCAGGTTCCATAGTTGAAGCATCTCGCGGCATACCGAACTCCGAATGGGTCTCAGTAGAGGCCTGCGAATCAGACGTAGCAGGTATCAGGGGCTGCGAAAGTGCCTCACTGAGTACCGGCGAACTGGCGACTGGCTTAGGAGAAGCGTCGTCGGCAGTTTTGGACCTCGGCAGCCTGTCTTTATCTTTGCATTTTTTCGGAATCCTGGTAGTCGGGGCCAACAGACGACATTTCTGGATAATTAAACTGAGAACCGAAATATTTAGAGGTGAAAATATACAGACGACGGATAGTGCGCTGATTAAATAAAGCACAAAACCGACAGCAAGGTACTTCATGGTCAGGGCCCAGGCAAGAAATACAGCACAAATGAAAATCTTTATGAGGTATTTGCTTTCCACAAGTAATGCAATTATTAACTTTTATTGACATCGGTAAGGAGCAAGGAAAAAAAAAAAAAAGTTTCCCCAATGGGGTACTTTGCTTTAGTAGAAAACTTTGGTTCTGAAACTTGAAAACAAAAACTTCAGGAGTCGGCCGACTGGCACTTGCGAACTGCTTCTGCTTCAGGCACTGCATGGCAAGAAAGACTGATGTAATGACGTTGGCTGCATGTTTTATACCAGACGACCTGACATCATGGAAGAAGGGACAGCAACTGACGCAGGACCTAAGACTTTGTATCAGGCCAATGGAGGGCTACTGCAAGCAGATAACCCAAATGTAATGACTGCAACAGTGAAACACGAAGAACATCCATATCTGCCTAGGCCAATAAGCAGAACTGAAACTCACTTCCTCCTTGTATAGTCTTGTTTTCTGATAAACCTTGTGATCAGACAAAACAGAAGAAAAGCATAAAGAATGCAATATGGCCAAGGGTAGGTTTACTGCATCTTTCTCTTAACCAAATCAAGATGATTTCAGGGAAAGTAAACTATGATTCTTCCTGCTGGTTAGAGAAGTAGAGAGTTCAAACACTGGGAAGCCACAACAAAGTTTCTTGGATACACTATGCATGATCTCTTGTGGTGTAAGAAGACAATGGCTTAATTTTTTCTATAGTAAATTTGTCTTCCCCAGAATAAGCATCAAGAAGTGGAGAGACTTCAGTGCCCACTACCACAGCCTCATGGCCTTGAGGCACAAATAAAGAGTAAACTCCCCACAACAATTCTGTGACTGAACTGGTAGGACAACCTTTCAGAAGAGAGTCCTGAAAGGGAAGGAAATACTACCCTCAACGTCAAGATGCTGTCATGCAACTGACATCCATTGACCTTGGACGGCCTGCTAACAGAAATGCCCCAATCTCCAACAAAGAAAGTACAGTTTTATAAGAAGTGAACATAACAGTAGCTGTCTTACTGAGCACTGGTGCAGTATTCCTAACATATGGGGACAAATCTCTGACTATCTTCAACCTCCCTTTCCCCAGCTGCACTCTTCCCCCCTCAAAAACACGGAATCTCTTTCCCGCTTTCTCCCCCTCTCTACCTGGGAAAAAACTGCCACAGACAAATGGGTGATTCACACCTCTGAAAACTAGATACCCTACGAGTGTTCACAGGCAACAATACAGCAATGTGGTACATAAGCAAGGGGGGACCAAATAGTACAGTTTTGTACCTACCATAAATGTAGATGTCCGAACAGGATAGCATCTGCAGTCCTTACAAATGGGTTGTCCTGTCATCAGGCAGCCCTTCGGTCGGCCGGATTCCAAAGTCTGGGTCTGGCCTCGGCTGGTGTCGCACTTCACCCGACGTCATCTCTGCTGGTCTTCGGGTATAAAGGCATCAGCCGACGCCATTTTCCTCAGTGTTTCTTGCCCCAGATGCCAGTTGCCCTCTTGGTAAGCTAAATTTTTGGATAAATGCCAATGTTTCCAAAAGTAGAAGGCAAACACAAAAATAAGCATGTATGTACATATATACAAACAAATACACCATAAGAGATCCCCCCCCAGCTAGCTATTAGGAGGGTAAATACCCTAGGAGTACCACAGAGGGAAGGAGGGAGGTAATCCTGACTGCAGATGCTATCCTGTTCGGACATCTACATTTATGGTAGGTACAAAACTGTACTATGTCCTTCAAGGATGCATCTGCAGTCCTTACAAATGGGTAGAATACCATAGCCAAACTAGGGGAGGAGGAAGAAGAATTATGGTGTAGTTAGGATCCCTTGCAAAACAGCAATGGCAAACCCTGCTCGGGATCTAGAGTATAGAGGTAAGTTATAATGCTTGGCAAATGTATGCACAGAGGTCCAAGTAGCAGCCTCAATAATGTCCTTGGTAGCCACTCCTCGTAAGAAAGCTGTGGTAGTGGCTGTAGCCCTTGTAGAATGAGGCCTTATGTTCTGTGGAATTTGCTTTCCATGGTAGGAGTAACAGAATCTTATGCAATTTCCTATCCACTTGGAGATTGTCTGTTTGGAGATTGCTTTTCCTTCCCTTCCTGTTGCATAAGCTACTAGAAGCTGGTCAGTCTTTCTATTGCCCTTGGTTCTGTCCAGGTAGTAGCGCAACTGTCTATGTACATCCAAGGTATGCAGCAGTCTTTCCCCCCTGTTCTGTGGATTGGGGAAGAAGGTAGGTAGGTGGATTGCCTGGTTTAGAGACACTCTGGATACCACCTTAGGCATAAATGTAGGATTAGTTCTCATGGACACTATCTTGATGGAAGATTAGGAAGGGTTGTACTGCCATTAAGGCCTGTAGTTCAAACCCTTCTTGCTGAAGTAATTGCCAGTAGGAAAGCAGTTTTCCAGGATAGGTGTTGAAGATCTGCTGTTGCTGCTGGTTCAATGGAGGAGTGTCAATTTTTCTAGCACAAAGTTCAAGTCCCATGCTGGTAATGGTGGTTTCCTAGGAGGTTTTACATTCTTGATTCCTCTGAGGAACTGCCTGAGTAGAGGATGTGAGAAGACAGGGGGATCGAAGCTGTATTCTGCAGAAATAGCTGATGCATGTATCTTGGAGGAATAGGACAGGCCTGTATGGAGAAGCTCTGCCAAATACTCCAGGATGTTGGCAATATCTATCTTTGACACATCTTTCCCTCTTTCAGTACTCCAAATGACAAACCTTTTCCATTTTCCTGCATAGTTCCTTCTTGTTGAGGGTCTGCGGGCCTCAAAGATAATGTCTTTAACCCTTTGGGATAAATCTGGGTTAGTTGCTCCTATGTAATGTTCCAGGCAGTCAGTTGCAGAGTTTTCAGGTTTGGATGCAGGATGTTGTAGTCGCTCTGAGTTAACATCAAAGGAATCAGGGGTAGTGTCCACATTTCCCGAGACATGCTCCTCAGCAATGGATACCAATGTTGGCTTGGCCAATTTGGAGCTATCAGAATTATCCTTGGACGTTCCTCTTTGATTTTCAGTAGTACCTTGTGCATCAAAGGAAGAGGTGGAAATGCATATGCTGTCAGGCCTTTCCAACTGAAGGATAGAGAGTCCACCTTCCAAGCAAGTGGGTGGTATGTCCTTGTGCAGAATTTCTTGAGCTGGTGATTGAGTGGGGATGCGAACAGGTTTATTTGTGGCATTCCCCATTTCTTTGTGATGGCCATGAAGATGTCCGGGTGTAGCATCCATTCGTGAGCATCCGAGGTAGTTCTGCTTAACATGTCTGCTAGGATGTTTTCTTTTCCCGGTACAAATATTGCCTGTAACTGAATGTTGTAGCTCAGAGCCATATTCCATAGGTCCAGAGCCATTCGACATAGGGGTATGAATGAGTGCCTCCCTGTTTGTTGATGTACCACATGACTGTGGTGTTGTCTGTCCTTATCATTAATTGGCCTTCTTTGAGGAATGGTCTGAAATTCTGGATTGCTAGTTTTACTGCCAGCATTTCTTTTTGATTTATGTGCAGGTGCAGCTGATCTGGAGTCCATAAGCCTTGAATGCATTTGTCCAACATGTGGGCCCCCCAACCTAGGTCTGAGGCATCCATTGTGATGGTTTGGCTTGCTTGAATGTTGTGGAAGGACAAACCTGGGTTTGCCTGGCATGCTTGAGCCCACCATAGGAATTCTTGTTTCAGGCATGGGATTAGTGGTATTTTGGTTTCTAAGCTGTGCCTGTGTTGAGACCATAAATTCTTTAGGTACCACTGTAGCTTTCTCATATGCAGTCTGGCATGGGGGACCAGGATTATGCAGGATGCCATGAAGCCCAAGGCCTGCAGAACTTTCCTTGCTGTTAGTTTGTTCTGCTTTGTTAATGCCAAGAAGTAAAGAGGAAGTTGTTCTTGTTTTTCTGCAGTTAGGAATGCCATCTGTTTTACTGTGTCCAATTCTGCACCCAAGAATGTTCTTGTTTGGGATGGTATCAGTCTTGACTTTTTAAATTGACTGTGTATCCCAGGGCTTGTAGTAAGCAAATGACTCTTTGTAAGTCTTGTGTCAGCTTGCTTTTGTTGTCCGCTTGTATCAGGCAGTCGTCCAGGTATGGGTAAATTTGGATTCCCTGTAGCCTGCAATGAGCGATTACTGATGCCAGGCATTTCGTGAACACTCTGGGCGCAGTAGGTAAGCCAAAGGGCAATGCTGAGAATTGATAATGCTCTGATCCTGCAAGAAATCTGAGGTATCTTCTGCAATTTGGTCGTATGGGGACGTGCAGGTATGCCTCCTTGAGATCTAGAGTTACCAGCCAACACTCCTTGCCCAGCATGGGAAGAAGTTGCTGTAGGGTCAGCATTTTGAATTTTGGAACAATGATCAATGTGTTTAAAGCGGACAGGTCGAGAATAGGTCTCCAATTTTTCTTTTCTTGGTACTAGGAAAAGTCTGGAGTAAAATCCTTTGCCCTGTTCTGTAGGTGGCACCCTTTCCACAGCTCTCATGTTTGTTAATTGAGCTATTTGTTTTAGAGCTTCTGTCTTTTGATTTGGTGGTAGGTTTGGCATTCCACTTTTTACTGGTAAGGTGTGGAAATGAAACCTGTAGCCTTGGTCTATAGTTTGCAAAATCCACTTCTCTTGTGATATAGTGCCAATTTTTTGAAAATAAGGCTAACTTTCCGCCTAAGGGTGCTGCTATTTGTTCCCTGGTAGGCGGTGTCAGAGCCAAGTCACTGTGATTGTCCTGTTGCAGTGGTAGTGGCTGTGTCTGTGCCTCGTTGGTTATTGCCTTGCCACTGACTTCCTCTGTAGGCACCTCCGCTGGATTGATTTCTGCCTCTGGAACGTCTATTCCTGCCTCTGAGATTTAGAGGAGTCTGGAAAGGACCAATTTTTGGAAGGCCAGTTCCTGCTAAACTTTGGGGGCTGAACCTGTAAGAAATCTTTAACTGTTTGTACAGATTTTGCCTTCTCTTCCATTTTCTTCATTACTTGTTGGGCAGGAGGACCAAATAGAGTGACCTTATCCATAGGAGCATCTAATAGCTTTGTTTTAACATGATCCGGTAAGACCTGCTCTTTCAACCATGCATGCCTTCTTATAACTGTGCCAGTCATGGCTGATCTAAATGAAGCCTCCAGTGCATCATAGCCACATTTTAAAGAATGGTTACTAACCTGCTGAATGTTATTCACCATTTCTAAAACATATTTCTTATCTAAGGAATCATCAGAGGACAGTTTCTTAGTTAACTGATCAAGCTCTTGGTATTGGATCATATGAAACTGACAGTTCAAAGCTCTAGCTGAGAGGGTAGCAGAGGTGTATACTTTTTTACCCCATCTCGCTAAGGACCTGGATTCCCTTTCAGAAGGGAGAGGGTTTTTCGCTGAGGTCGAGGCTACTGCCTTAGGCTCCTGGGAGATAGTCTCAGGATCTGCAGATCCTGAGACTAAGTGGTGATGAGTGTCCGGTACCCTGTAAAACCTATCGGGCTTGGCAGGGGCTGGAGGTAAAGTATCAGGAGCAGTGCAAGCATCATTGAATGCATCATCCACAACAGGAAGAACTGGAGGTATAGCTAAGGGCCTATGTTGCGGTAAGTGTAGAAAGGTCCTAAGCCTTTTTCTTGAATCTGAGAAATCTTGTCCCTGCCATTGGAATTGCTCTCTCATGGCATGTAAGGTTTCCCCAAAGGAAAATTCCTCTGGTGGAGAGGCAGAAGGTATAGATTCTTCAGCATCGGAATCTTCATAAGTAGAAAAAGGAGCTTCTGGATGGTCTGTATTGTCTGAATCATCAGAAGAGTCATCTGAGGACAATGGCTCAGGGGGCTCTGCTCTAGGTCTCTTTTCTGGAGGTTGAGAGGCCCTGTCTGGGTGAGATTGGGATCCCCTTATTAAAGAGATGAGATCCTCTGCCAGAGTAAGCATTTGGGAACTGGAACTGGGCCTGTGAGAGGGGGGCTTAACAGGCACAGACTTAGCAGTTTTGGCTGCTTTAGCCCTGGCAAAGGCCTTTATAGACATGGCTGCAGGAGGCCTAGCAGCACCACGTGCTGGGGTAGAGACATCCAAAGGGATGGTGTCAGATAATTCTAGAGAAACCACATTAGTAGGCAAAATTTCAGAGGCCGATTCAACTAAAGTAGAAGGGGCCTCAGTAGCAGTCATGGATTCGGCTGAGGATTGAACCATTTTCTCAGTTTCGGCCGAAACCGAGACACTCGCAGTTTGCTTAACCGTGGTTTCGGCCGAAACCGCGGACCGCGAGTGTCGGTCTTTTTCTTTGCGTTTAACAATTTGAGAAGTCGGAGGATCCGACGGCATAATGTACGCAAAATCTGAGCCGAAAAACTGTTCAGCAAACTCCGACCGACGCCTAAGCGTTCGTCGGTTGAAGGAAGCACAGGCTAAACAGGCTGCTACGTCGTGGTCTGGGCCTAAACAAGGTAAGCAGTAAGAGTGGAAATCTTTATGAGGTATTTGTTTCCCACAAGTTAAACAGTTATTCACTTTTTCTGACATCGGCTGAGGCAAGAAAGAGTCCCCAACGGGTACTTAGCTTTAGAAGTCTTCAAGTAGTATTTGGTAGTAGTAATCTCTGGATCTGACCGACCGGCACTTGCGAACAGCTTCTGCTTCGGGCCACGCGCAAGAAAGACTGAGGAAAATGGCGTCGGCTGATGCCTTTATACCCGAAGACCAGCAGAGATGATGTCGGGTGAAGTGCGACACCAGCCGAGGCCAGACCCAGACTTTGGAATCCGGCCGACCGAAGGGCTGCCTGACGACAGGACAACCCATTTGTAAGGACTGCAGATGCATCCTTGAAGGACATCTTACCAAATGTGCAGTATGCCCCAGGAACTTACCACCAAGAAAAATATGTTACTCACAACCACATACATCTCATCACAAAGCAATGTGCTGGTAGTCTCCAAGTAGGTCATTAGAGGACCTTCTTGAATAGATCCTGAACAGACCGGTTTTCCAGTGCATTCTTCATTGTTGGGGCATCCCTCAGACAGACCTATTTGCTTCAAAGACTAACAAACAGAATCTACTATTTTGCAACAGAGACCCTCGTATTTTAGTTTGAAGGACAGATGCTTTCTCGTTTCAGTGATCAAGGAGGTTTCTCCATTGTCTTCTCTCCACTGCCCCATATTCCAAGAATTCTTCTAAAGTCCCAAAAAGAAAAAACAAAACTATTGCTAGTGGTCCCCTTTTGGCCAAGACAACATTGGTTCCCTCTTATTTTTCTTCTAGCCAGGGACAATACTACAAACTGCCCCAACAAGCAAATCTCATCACTCAGCAGAAAAGATTACTACTACACCCCAATCTGTCATACGTATACCTAACTCTCTGGGTGATAGTGGGCTAACTCCTTACAGGCACCTTTTTCTAAGGATGTCATTAAGGTTTTCCAAGAAGCCAGGAGATTCACCACTCAAAAATCTTACACAGACAAATGGAACAGATTCTCCTATTTGTACCAAAGAAATGGGCAGGACCTCAACCAATCATAAGTACCTTGCATTCTGAAATACCCGTGTGAAACATTACTTCTGTCAAAGCCCACGTGTCAGCAATCTCTGTTTACATGCCGCAGAGTCCCCCACTTATGTCCAGATTGGAGGTAAAGCTCTTTCTTAAAGGGGTCCTACTTCTGGGACCCCTGTTCCAGGCAAGGTTGGAGAAATAGTTTGTCAAGTTCTGAATTTGCACCCTTTGATAAAACGCACACAACCATATTTTTCAGGTTTTTAATTCTGTGCACTCTTTACCAGAACTATGTACGTACACACACTGCAGAAGGTGCTCTCCCTGGTTAGAATTCTGTGAAGAGGGCATGGAGAAAAAAATATGGAAATAAAGGTTGGTGCACAACCAAGCCTTGTCTTTATGGAAAGCCAAATATGGAGAATATAGGACAGAGTATGAATATCGGAGATCTACGTGGCAGAAATTATTGCTACCAAAAGGGTAGCAGACAAATCTTCGAACGCTCAAAATTTCAAACATTACATGGTCGAGACCCCTTACCTACGCTGTTTAAGTGTTTTTTTTTCTTGTTTTAGTTTTTTTTTTTATTTGATGTTCGAACATCCAAATGTCGAACATTTGTTCTCCACCATGTAATGTTCGACATTTTGGATGTTCGAATATTTAACATAGACCCTACCAAAATAAGGTTCTTTAACAAGAACTTATGCAGTAGCTGACAGCTTTAAAAGGTGGAGTGTTTAGCTTCTCCTGTATAAAGCAGCTGCCCCATAATGGAATCAGATCCTGTGCTGGAGAATAAATAAGAAAGGCACCTCAAAAACAGAGCCTACAGTACTTAAGAGAACCTAAAAGCTTAGAATCTTGGCCTGCATTCAAGTTTTAAGACTACCAGCAATAACATTTTGATACTGGAATCATACCTCTCAACTGTACAGATTTTCGCAGAATGTCCACATTTTTGCCTAATATTTTGGTCTGTTTCTCAATAAAATTGCGGTTTTCTGGTAAATCATTAAGGATTGAAGTCAGAAAATAACGACATACATTTGAGATTCAGACTTCATACTCCTCAGAAAATTCATGCTAATACAAAACCTACTACTCATCAGCTTTCTAAGTTTGTAAGAGCAACCTTTAAACATTGTCCCTATTTTTTGGCCCTTTGTCTCCCCATTACTTACAGCTTTGTTCAGATTTGCTGCCCTAAGAGGTTGAGAGATATGACTGGAATAACTGAATGTAGTATCAAATAACTGTAAAAGGTACTGGAGAGCAAGCGACAAAGAAAAACAAACTAGGTCAGTATGCTTTAGAGATGTCCAGATGGAAATGTGCTTCCATTTATTCTTGTTAGTCTTCTATAAACATGGTTTCTGGAAAAAAATAATTACAGAAATCACCCTAGCTGAAAACTGGGTACATTTGGCAACAAAGATCCAGGACAGCTTTCCCAGAGGAATATGTGAACAGGTGCCTCCAGTAAAGAGTTCACAGCAGTGGATCTACCATGTCTCTGGTAAACACAAAATGGCTTGTAAATTAAACCAACAGCAAATGTGCCTCAATGCAGAAAAACACTTACCTAAGATTGTACAGTTTACAGACGCACTACACCCAATAAAAACACTGAAATAATTTTCTGCAGTATGGGTAAGACCCCCCAATGCCCCCATCATACCCCCTTACTTTACTGTTCTCCCTCCAGGGTCACAGCACATAAGCAAATGAGTAAGTAGTAATATACATGAAAATACCACCTTGATCTTTTTTTGTAGTAATTAGCAAAACACATGAAAAAAACAAATTATTATTACTTCTTTATGGAGGGAGTAATGAAATCTAAGCAACTGCTCACAAACAGTAAAGCATGTACAAATGTAACAGAAGCAATCATTTATGGAGCAGCTACATGTAAACTTGATTTTGCATGGCTTGCAGAAACTTCTGAATATGAAACTAGATGTCTGAACCAGTAACCGCCAATTAGAATTACAGATTTCTTGAGTTCATGGGTTTTGTAAAGCTATTTTTCCATCAAAAGACATAAAAAGAGCACATCTTTACTTGTAGGAAGAGGATGTCATGGAGAAAAAAAATTCAGCACTTAGCACTGATGACAGAAGCAAAAAAGGTCGAACACAGGTTAACCTGTCAATGTGAAAGCCAGGTTTGCTGAGAAGGGGCCGAGACGGGATGTTCTTGCTCAGTCTGTCTACACAAAAGAGTTGGATTCTCTCAGAATGTGGACTGAGAACAGGAATCTTTGGCTCCAGAAATTCCACTACCATGCTTGCTTGGTTTCTCTACATGTGGGAAAACACTGTAGTCCTGTTTGACTTTGATGTAATGCAGGAGGGTTGTGCTGTTTAATTGCAAAGAAACTGGTCCACCATCCAGGCATCCGAAGTTGCACAGCTTGCTGTGTCCGAATACCATTTATGTCTTCAGGGTGCTGATCTGCAACCTTGACTGTATATGGGACCAAAAATGTACAGTTTTGTACCTACCATAAATGTAGATGTTAGAGTGTTCACCCTGCTGCAGTCATCACACTTGGGTTATCCTGCCGTCAGGCGGTCCCGCAGTCGGCCAGAGTTCCAAAGTCTTGGTCCGGCATCTGTTGCCGTCGCTTCTTCCCCGACGTCAGTGCGCCAAGGGTATACAAGAGGCATCTGATGCCATTTTCTTCAGTTTTTCTTGACCCAGATGTCAGGTGCCCCCCAATAGGAGGTCACTACATATTGCCAATAAAACATGTAAAGAACATTCAAAGCAAAGCTTCAGCTATAAGCAAATACACCACAAAGGTTGTATCAGATAGAAAGGCATAGAAAGGTTCAGCTAGGTCAGAGGGAATGGAGGGAGGGTAACCTGGACTGCAGCAGGGTGAACACCTGAACATCTACATTTATGGTAGGTACAAAACTGTACTATGTTCATCGTGTTACCCTGCTGCAGTCATCACACTTGGGTTGAATCCCAAAGCTAAGGATGGGTGGTGGAGTTAAACAGGGTTTGAAGAAGCTAGTAGGCCCTGTAAAACTGCAGTGGCAAAGCCAGCTCTAGTCTTAGAGTATAGAGGTAAGTGACAGTGTCTGGTGAAGGTGTGCACTGAACTCCAAGTTGCAGCTTCCAGAATATCCTTGGTTGGTACCCCCCTGAGAAAGGCTGTAGATGTAGCTGTAGCCCTGGTGGAGTGGGACCTCATGCTAGCAGGAACCGATTTTCCATGATGAGTGTAGCAGAAATGTACACAATGGCCTATCCATTTTGAAATGGTCTGTTTTGGGATAGCTTTTCCTTGTGATGCTGTAGCATAGGATACAAGGAGCTGGTCAGATTTTCTGAAAGCCTTAGTTTTATCCAAGTAGTAAGGTAGTTGCCTGTGAATGTCCAGAGTGCAGGAGTCTTTCTCCTTTGTTCTGGGGGTTTGGGAAAAAGGTGGGTAAATGAATGGTTTGGTTTGGGCCACACTGGATACCACCTTTGGCATAAAGGAGGGGTTAGTTCGTAGAGACTGTCTTGATGAAAAATGAGGAAAGGTTCCACTGCCATTAGTGCCTGTAGCTCTGAGACTCTTCTAGCTCAAGTTATTGCTAGCAGTAGGGCAGTTTTCCATGGATAGAAACTTTAAATCAGCTGAGAAAGCTGGTTCAAAGGGCGGTAGTGTAAGCTTTTCCAGAAGAAAGTTGAGATCCCAAGTTGGTGTTGGTGCTCTCCTGGGCGGTCTTATGTTCTTGGCCCCTCTGAGGTACTGTCTCAGGAGTGGATGTGAAAATAAAGGAGGATCCGTGTTGTAGTGAGCTGAAATCGCTGAGGCGTGGATCTTAATAGATGAAAAGGAAAGTCCTTTGTGCAACATCTCATTTAAACATTGTAGAATCTGAGGAATGTCTGGCTCAAGGGGATTTTGGCCTTTAACCTGGTTCCAGGCGCAAAATCTTTTCCATTTGTCTGAATAGGCTTTCCTGGTGGTGGGCCTCCTGGCCTTCAGAATGACATCCATAACAGCTTTAGATAGAGGAGTTGGCTGGTTGTTTAGGTGATTTGCCATGCAGCCAGATTTAAAGTCTTGAGCTGGCTGTGTAGAATCTGTCTTGCTGGGTGAGCAGGTGAGGAATTTGTGGTAAAATCCATGGTGGGCTGTGGGCCATGTTCCTTAGTTTTGGGTACCAGTGCTGGCGTGACCAGTCTGGAGCAATGAGCATCATTTGTGGCCTCTAATCTGACTTTCAGCAGCACCTTTGCTAGAAGAGGCAGTGGAGGGAAGGCATACACTGTCAATGTTTTCCAACTGAATGTGAGGGCGTCCACTTTCCAAGCTTGTGGGTGGAATGTCCTTGTGCAAAATTTTTGAAGTTGGTAGTTTTAGGGGTTGGCAAACAGATCTATGTCTGGGTGTCCCCATTTTTGAGTTATCACTGCAAATACTTGTGGATCCAGTTTCCACTCGTGGGGATCCATGATGTTTCTGCTTAGGTCGTCTGCCAATGTGTTTTTCTTTCCTGGCAGGAATTGTGCTTGTAATTGAACTTGGTAAGTCAGTGCTGTGTTCCACAAGGTCATTGCTTGCCTGTATAGAGGGTAGGAGCGTGTACCCCCTTGCTTGTTTATGTACCACATTACTGTGGTATTGTCTGTCTTTATAACTAGTTGCCCTGGGTGTAAGAGGTCCTTGAAAGCTGTTAGGGCATTCTGTACAGCTAGCATTTCTTTTTGATTGATGTGCAGATGCCTTTGATCTGTAGTCCATTTGCCTTAAATGCACTGTCCTGCCATGTGTGCTCCCCAGGCATAGTCCGATGCATCTGTTATAGTTTGCCTGGCTGTAGGTAAGGTAAAATGCTGACCCTTGTTGAGGTGACATGCCTGTGCCCACCACAAAAACTCCTGCTGAAGGCAGGGAATGAGTGGTATCATTGTTTCCAAGCTGTGGCTGTGCTGAGTCCATACGCTTTTCAGGTACCATTGTAGATGTTCTTCGTTCCACATTGCTGCAGTCCTTACTATTGGGTAGTCGTCCCCGGCTAGTCCGGTATACGGCCCGAAACGCAGAGCGTCGGTCAGGCCTTGTCGGTCAGAGCGCGATAGACGCAGGGTACTTAGATGCGTCAGGAGTACGTCATATCGGCGTCATATCCTCAGTTGGCCCGCGCATAGTCCGATGCAGAGGTTGGTTTTCTGCGGTGCAAGCCGGGCGATTCTGAAATAATCAGAGCGGGTTAAGTACCCGTTAGAGAGGAGGCTTTTTTTTTTTTCTTGCCTCATTTGTTTTTCGCGCCTGTTTAACGGATGTCAGAAAAAGTGAATAAAACGAAATTGTGGGATACAGATTACCTCATAGCAGGATTGCATACATTGTATGAGGTGTTTTAGACTGGATGACGGCGTTGCAGATGCCGCTCTTGCTGGGTTTTAAGGTCGGATGTGTTGTTGGGTTAGCCTGGGGAAGCAGTTTTAAAGAAAATGGAGGACAAAAAGTCTATGCAAACTGTTAAAGATTTTTTTTTTGCAGGCAGCCACATTAGTAGTTTAGAGAAATTTGGCCTAACTAATGGACATGTGTGCTTATGATTCCCAGTCTAGTCTGAGGGTCACAGGCGTGGTAGGTAGGGAGCTCAAAAGGGGTAGAGAGGGGCCTTCACCTGCTCAGACTTCTGGTGAGGGCGAGGTGGTGAGGCAGGGAAACAGACCCAATGACCTGAAACAGACCCTGCCAGCTGCCTTTTCAGCTGCCAAGAGTAGAGTCTGTCTGCTCTCTTTCCAGGAAAAAAGACTGTCTCTTTTTGGGAGAAGGTGGTTGGACAGATATCATCTACCACAGGGTGTTGCGGTTATTTCCATACGGTTACAGGTTTTATTTCCATATTTGCCCTCCACCAAAGGCATGCCAGGAAGGAAAGCTCCACAAAGGCTCATTTCTCACAAGCAAATTTACCAGTTACCAGCAAGTGGGGCCATTCAGCCAGTCCCTGTATCAGAAAGGGGCCTAAGCCTTATTCTCGCCAAGACACAAGTACCTGCAAAAATTTTGACTTATCTGGAGACCTCCAATGGATTTATCTACAAGTTCAAGATGTTGATGTTATCCCAAGTTCACTCTTCTGGCGTTACAACAGCTTTTACCTCTTCTGGGCAAAGATCATGGATGGTAGCTTTAGATCTGTGCCTAGCTTACCTTCATGTGCTCGTAACACTAAGTTGCAGGAAGTATCTGCGTTTTCAGTTGCTCCTTTGGCTTATCTACTTTAGCATTTGCCCCCAGAAACATCTACTGCGCCCAGAGTATTCACAAGGTTCTGGCTCATTACAAGCTTATTTTACTTCTACACGCACTGACTGAATCTATCCTTAAGAAGGCGACTGCTGGTTAAAAGCTCAAGAAAGAGGAAGACCTTAGTGAGCACATCTGGAATATGTTATAGTGCTAAGTCTCCTACCCTCTCCAAGACATGTGCTTTAAGCTTGTCCAGTCGAACCCTCTCAAGACAGCCCAGAGGTGTTTTTTTGACAAAAACAAACATCACTTTACTTAACCTTCCTTCACAAAGAGTCATCAGGTTTACTTGACTCAACTATCATCAGTCCATACTTGACTGCAGGACGTGCTAGCATTCTGGTTCATGGCATCTTGTATTCTGCTACAATGGTATCTCAAAAAACTGCATATAGGAATGTACACAGAGTGGACACTGTCATTCAAATAATACCTTGCCTTCAAAGTTTGGACACTGTCATTCCAAATGTTACCTTGCCTTCAAAACTCTTTTGTAGTGGGCTCAGACGTCCAGAGAATAAACAAGGGACTCTCTTGATTTGACTGATTGCTTCAGATTGGGGAAACGACAGAAAGGACGGACATTAGCACAAGCTCATCTGAATGGAAAGTGGCATCAACATGATGGAGATGCAGACTACAGCATCTACATTAATGGCTTTCAGGGAGATGTTGGCAGTCCAGTTTGCATTAATGGCTTTCAAACACAACAACACAACTGTCATCGTGTTGACATCAACAGACAAGGGAACTGTCATTGCATACAATGAGTTTTAAGGGAGACTTTTTAAGCTTGCAACTAACTCTTTGAATGATTTTTCTTCAGGCAAACAAAACGCAACTAACTCTTCAGGCAAGGTTTCTGCGGAACACAGAACTCCTTAGCAGATGTGTTAAGCAGACAAATCCTTCTCAGTGTCGGTCAGTGATGGATCTTGTGATATTTCCAACTCAGAGCAATTAATAGTGGGAACTCAGACACCACCAGCGCAAAGAAACACAGCTTGGAAAAGGGATGAAAGTTTTTGCAAGGGGAAAAACCTTCATGTATTCAAAGTGGATGCTCTGTCTTTCTGTGCCTTCTTCAACTGTGTATACTTTCCACCTGCCTCTTCTTCAAAGGTGCTATTAAAATAGCCTCAAGAACACTGGTACCCTGATAGCAAGTCTGTTAAAGTTGGCCACTAGCCTTGCACTGGTACCCACTGCTAAGAGTCTGGTAGGAAGCCTCCATCACCTGTTACCTTCCTCATCTGTTATCCTCAGAAATGCGGTCATCTGTAATGTCAAGCAGCACTCTCTTCATCTAACAGAAACACACTCCTCAAATGCTTTAAGCCAGGTCTCAACTTCCTCAACAAGTGTAAAGAAGATTATAAGGAAGCTTTTATGCTGAGTAAAGGAAGAAGGGAGATTTCTGAAGCCTAATTTGGTTTTTATTTTGGGTATCTCAAAGAGTTATTGAGAAAGGTTTGTCCTTCTCTGTGGCTTATTGGATGCAGCACTGCCTTCTCTTCCAAAGGTTGATCCTTCTCTTCCATTAAGATTCACATCCTTTGTTCCCCAGCATTCTATAGTTATGACCCACCAAAGTTTTCGCATCCTTTCCTGCTTGCAGTTTCTTAGAGGGAGCTGTATAGACCCCTTGGGATCTCTTACACTCCTTGACTTTTGCTCCATGGCGGTTGGAAAAACTTACTCACCAACCTTTTGGGCCTCGCGCTTACTGACTGCTTGAAATACTTGTCATGGAGACTGCTTTTTGGTGTGGCTGTGCTTCTGCAAGAAGGGTGTCTGCCCTACAGATTACATTGGCAGTGGAAAATTATTTGATTTTCCATAGGATAGTGGTATCATTCGTTGTCAACTTCCTTTACTTTTATACAGACTTCATTTGGCTTTAAGCCCAAACTATTCATTTGCCCTACTTTTATGCAGACCCCCACTTAAGAAGGGGAAAGATTTTTCTGCTAAGTGATGTAAGATTTGTTTTAGGTTTTTATTTAGGACTAAGTTGAGAGGCAGTTCTTGCAGTTGTTTGAAACTATTTCTTTGAGTTAAGCAGAAAAGCCTGTGTCAAAACAAACCTTATCATTGCATGGATTGGGTTTTGCATTTCATTTTTGGTATTCCTATCATGGCGAGGAGATTCCACAGGGGGTTGGGCTCTCCATTCCACTAAATTTCAATTTTGGCAACAGGTGGCTTAAGGGGTGGCAACTAAGGATATTTTGGAGGCAGCTACTTGGAGTTCCTTGCATACCTTCTCTAAGCATCCTCCTGTCTTCCTATCTACTCTAAGGTTTAGGCTTGGTTTTGCCACAGCCATTTTTTGCAAAGGCATGTTGTTCTTTCCTACTTGCCAGCCTCAGTAGAGCCTGCACACCTCTGCTTTGGGATTCTACCCAATAGTAAGGACTGCAGCAATGTGGAGGCAGAACATAGTACAGTTTGTACCTACCATATGTGTAGATGTTAGAGGATGCTGTGCTGCAGTCAACCTCCCTCCTTATATTCTGTATTTATGTATGGTTGAGTATTATGGTTATATGCTGTATGGTTGTTTATATCTTTTTGTTATATTGTCTTCTCATTGGTGCAGGGCCTTGTCTTTTGAGGTTTTAGGTCTGGTCATCATCTGGGGCTGAAAAGACCTGATCGCCAGCGTCGTGAGCCTGACCGCCATCCTGACGTACTGGCGTCAATCCTAACTGCCTGACGGCTGTCAGCTGGTATCTGGTATTGGGCCGACTGGACCCAACTAGTACTTTTCCTCATATGCAGTTTTGCAAATGGTATTAGTAGTATGCAAGATGCCATGAATCCCAAGGCATGCAGAATTTTTCTTGCAGGGAGTTGGGTCTTTGTTGCATTATTTTGAAGTATTGAGTCAGTTGTTGCTTGTCTGGCGTGAGATAAGCCATCTGGGCCGTTGTACTCAAGCTGGCACCCAGGAATATTATGTTCTGTGAGGGCACCAGTTTTGATTTCTTTTCGTTTACTGTGTACCCTAGGCAACTTAGAAGGTGTTTGACAAACGCCAGATGTTGTAACAGAATGTCCTTGCTTTCTGCTTGAATAAGGCAGTCGTCCAGGTATGGGTATATTGAATTCCTGTCTGCAGTATGCAATTACTGGTGCCAGGCATTTTGTGAAGACTCTGGGCGCAGTAGATAAGCCAAAGGGCAGTGCAGAGAATTGATAATGGGTTGAACCTGTAATGAAACCGAGGTATCTTCTGCAATTTTTTCTGATAGGGACATGCAGGTATGCCGCCTTGAGGTCCAACGTTACTAGCCAAGCCTTCTTGCCCAACATGGGAAGAAGCTGCTGTAGTGTTATATAGCATCTTGAATTTGGGTACTTGCAAATAGGCGTCTAGAATTGAAAGGTCCAGAATGGGTCTCCATGCTTTGTCCTTTCTGGGGACTAGAAAGGGTCTTGAGTAAAATCCTTGTCCTTGCTCCTGTGTGGCTCATGTCCATGAGAGCTGTACTTTGTTTTTGTGCCTCTGCCCATTAATTTGGTGGCAGGTTTGGCATTCCTTTTACCCTTGGCAAGGTGTGAAAATGGAATGTGTATCCTTGTGAGACAATGTCTAGGACCCATTTATCTTTTGTGATGATGTGCCAGTTGTCTGAAAAAAGTGCTAATTTTCCTCCCAAGGGAGCTGCCAAGAGAGATTTGCTTGGCAGTTTGAGGGTTAAGTCATTGTGTTTGTCTTCTAGTAGTTTGGGGCCTGTCTTCTCCTCCTTTCTGGGTGGCGGCACCCCATTGGCAAGGTTTGTAAGAGCCTTGTGACTGACCTTTGCCCCTTGGGCGTCTATTTGCCTCTCTGTGGTCTGTCAGAAGCTGGAAAGGACCAATTTTTTTGTTGGCCAATTTCTGCTGAAACGAGGGGGTTGTACCTGTAAAAAATCCTTGACCGTCTGCATAGACGGTGCCTTATCCTCCATATAGTACCTCTTCTGATTTGACACCAACATCCTGCTGTAAAGGTGCATCCAATAATTTTGCTTTAACATGATCAGGCAGGGTTTGTTCTTTTAACCAAGCAAGTCTGCGTATGACGGACCCAGTCACAGCTGCTCTACAGGAAGCTTCCAATGAATCAAATCCACATTGTAAAGTATGTTTGCCCACCTGTTCAGCTGCATGCAACAGATCCTGCATTTCCTTGAATTCAGACTGTTCAGAATGCGTGCTCAGCTTTTGTTTTAATTGAGACATTAGGAATTGCTGATATTTCAGCATGTGAAACTGACAATTTAATGCTCTCGTAGCTAGAGTAGCTGAGATGTATACTTCTTTCCCCATCTAGTGCTCTGGAGTCCCTTTCAGAGGGTACAGGATTTTTAACCATAGAAGCCTTAGCCCCTTTGGGACCCTGGGAAATTGTTTCTGGGTCAGCAACAGGGCTTCTATAAAGGAATTTGTGTGAGTTAGGTACTCTGTAGTATCTGTCTGGTTTGGCTGGAGCAGGAGGTAGAGAGTCTGGATTTAGACTAGATTCTAAGTAAACATCATCCACAATGTCTAAAAAGTACAGTTTTGTACCTACCATAAATGTAGATGTCCGATAGATATGCAACTGCAGTCCTTACATATGGGTTGTCCTGCCTCAGGCAGCCCTTCGTCGGCCGGATTCCAAAGTCTGGATCCGGCGTCGGCTGATGTCGCCTCTTCCCCGACGTCAGAGCGGCTGGGGTATAAAAGCATCAGCCGTCACCATCTTCTTCAGTGTTTCTTGCCCCAGATGCCAGGTGCCCTCCAAGGAAGGCTAAATTTAGAGACTGGATAAAAAATTCTAGACATGCACAACAGATTTTCCCCAGCTAATTTGAAAAAGGGAAGTGGACCCAAAAAGGAGAATTTACAGAGGGGTAGGAGGGAGGGAAAACCTGACTGCAGTTGCATATCTATCGGACATCTACATTTATGGTAGGTACAAAACTGTACTATGTCCTTCAAGAATGCAACTGCAGTCCTGACATATGGGTTAAATACCATAGCCCAGCTGGGGGTGGTAGGATGTAAGATAAAGATGGTGTAGCTAAAATGCCCTGCAGGACTGCCGAAGCAAAGCCTGCTCGGGATCTGGAGTATAAAGGCAGGTTGTAGTGTTTGGAAAATGTATGCACAGAGCTCCATGTAGCAGCTTCTAGAATATCCTTTGTAGCCACCCCTCTTAGAAAGGCTGTTGAGGTGGCTATAGCTCTGGTGGAGTGTGGCCTGATATTGGCTGGCACACCTTTTCCATGGAAAGAGTAACAGAATCTGATGCAGTGTCCAATCCATTTTGAAACAGTTTGTTTGGAAATTGCCTTTCCTTGTACTCCAGCAGTGTAAGCTACAAATAGTTGGTCAGACTTTGCTGGTTTTTGTTCTGTCCAAGTAGTAGCGCAATTGTCTGTGTATGTCCAAAGTGTGCAGCAGCTTTTCTCCTTTATTTTGAGGATTGGGAAAGAAGGTAGGCAGGTGAATTGTTTGATTTAGACACACCCTGGATATCACTTTTGGCATGAATGAAGGATTGGTTCTTAACGAAACTGTCCTGATGGAAAATGAGAAATGGAGGTACTGCCATGAGGGCCTGTATCTCAGAGACTCTTCTTGCTGAGGTAATTGCCAACAGGAAAACTGTTTTCCAGGAGAGAAATTGCAATTCTGAAGATGCTGCTGGCTCAAAAGGAGGAAGAGTTAATTTTTCCAACATGAAGTTGAGGTCCCATGCAGGCACTGGTGGTTTTCTGGGAGGTTTGATATTCTTTATCCCTCTTAGAAACTGTCTTAGCAAAGGATGTGAAAACACAGGTGGATCACTGTTGTATTTTGCTGAAATTGCTGAAGCGTGTATTTTTATAGAAGAATATGAAAGGCCATTATGTAGCATTTCTGCCAAGTATTCTAGTATCTGTGGGATGCTCATTACCGATGCATCCTGACCCTTGTTGGCATTCCAGATGCTGAATCTCTTCCATTTAGCTGAGTAAGTCTTTCTGGTGGAAGGTCTGTGTGCTTCCAGTAAGATCTCTTGAACTTTCTTGGAGAGAGAGATAGAGATATGGGGAGAAGTCATGGTACCCTCCATGCTGTCAGCTGCAATGTTTGCAGGTTGGGATGAACCGCCCTGTAATTGTGTTGAGTCAGAAGTAGAGGCCATTGAGGCAAAGGCCACGGCTTGGTGCGAGTTATGCTCCTTAGTAATGGATACCAGTGCTGTCTTGGCCAGTCTGGAGCTATCAAAATGCCTTTCGGTTGTTCTGCTTTCATCTTCAGTAACACCTTGGTCATTAATGGTAGAGGTGGGAATGCATAGATTGTTAGAGAGTTCCAGCTGAAGGAGAGAGCATCCATTCTCCAGGCTCGAGGATGGTGTGTCCGAGCAGAACTTCTTCAGATGATGATTGAGGTGTGAGGCAAAGAGATCTATGCCCCCATGCAGGAGTTATTTGTGAAAAAATGTCTGGATGCAACATCCATTCACGCGGGTCCAAAATGTTCCTGCTCAGACTGTCCGCTAGAACATTGTCCTTGCCTGGAACAAACTGGGATTGCAACTGTATGTTCAGTTTAAGGGACGTTTCCCAAAGAGTCATTGTTAGCCTGCAGAGGGGGTACGAATGAGTGCCTCCCTGTTTGTTTATGTACCACATAACAGTGGTGTTGTCTGTCTATTAGTAGTTGACCTTGCTGAAGAAATTTTCCGAAGGCCTCGATAGCATGAATCACTGCCAACATCTCTTTTTGATTGATGTGTAGATGCACTTCCTGGGGTGCCCATTGCCCTTGAATGCATCTGCCCTCCATGTGTGCCCCCCATCCATGATCTGAGGCGTCTGTTGTAATGGTTTGGCTTGTTTGAGGTTTGTTGAAAGACATGCCTTTGTTTAGCTGGCTTGCTTGTGCCCACCACAAAAATTCCTTTTGTAGACATGGAATGAGTGGAATAATTGCTTCTAAGCTTTGGCTGTGCTGAGACCATAAACTCTTTAGGTACCATTGTAGCTTGCTCATGTGTAGTCTTGCCAGTGGAATCAGAAGAATGCAAGATGCCATGAAACCCAGGGCCTGCAGGATTTGCCTTGCAGTCATCTGGGTGTGCTTTGCTAGGCTTTTGAAGTAATCTGGTAATTGTTCTTGTTTTTCTTCTGTGAGGAAAGCCATTTGTGAGTTTGTGTCCAGTTTGGCTCCTAGAAAAATTATTTGTTGGGATGGCAGTAGTCTTGATTTTTGAATGTTGACTGTGTATCCCAAAGCCTGTAGTGTTTAATGACATAGTTCAAGTTTCTTATCAAGGCTTGCTTGCTGTCCGCTTGTATAAGGCAGTCGTCCAGGTAAGGGTATATTTGTATCCCCTGGAGTCTGCAGTGTGCAATTACTGATGCCAGGCATTTCGTGAATACTCTGGGCGCAGTAGATAAGCCAAAAGGCAAGGCTGAGAATTGATAATGCTCTACCCCTGCAAGAAATCTGAGGTATCTTCTGCAACTGTCCGATTGGGACATGCAGGTATGCCTCCTTGAGGTCCAGAGTAACCAGCCAAGACCCCTTGCCCAGCATGGGAAGAAGTTGCTGTAACGTCAGCATTTTGAATTGTGGCACAATGAGAAAAGTGTTTAGAGCGGACAAGTCCAGTATAGGTCTCCATTGCTTTTCTTGGAACAAGGAACAGTCTTGAGTAGAATCCCTGGCCTTGTTCCAGAGGAGGAACCTTTTCTATTGCTTTGATTTTTAGCAACTTTGAAACTTGTATGAGTGCCTCTGCCCTTTGAATTTGTGGCAGGTTTGGCATGCCTTGTCTTGATGGTAAGGTATGGAAGTGGAACCTGTAACCTTTGTCTATTATGTCCAGAATCCATTTGTCCTTTGTTAAAACGTGCCAATTTTTTTGAAAATAAGGATAATTTTCCGCCTAAAGGTGCTTCTCTTTGAGCCTTGGTTGGCGGTGTCAAAGTCAAGTCATTGTGATTGTCCCTGTGGAGCAGTAGATGCCCCTGCGCCACTTCTCTGATTAGTCTGTTGCCATTGGCGGCCCCTGTAGGAGCCTCGGTATTGCCCTCTACCTCAAGCACGCCTGTTTTTTCCCCTTTGAAACAGGTCAGTGTCCGGAAAGGACCAATTCTTCGAAGGCCAATTCCTGCTGAACCTTGGTGGCATTTCCTCAATTGATTTCAACACATCTTTAGCATTAGCACCAAATAGCTTGTGTTTTTCCAGAGGTGCATCTAGAAGCTTTACTTTAACATGATCTGGCAATGCCTGTTCTTTCAACCAAGCATGTCTACGTATGACAGCCCCTGTCATAGCTGCCCTACATGAAGCTTCCAATGCATCATAACCACACTGAAGAAAATGATTGCTAACCTGTTGAGTATTACGAACCAAATCCTGCAAGGCCTTTCTATCTAAAGGCTCAGGAGAGGCTAACTTTTTCTGTAAATCATCCATCAAGAAATCCTGGTACTGAAACATATGAAAAAGACAGTTAAGTGCCCTCATGGCAAGGGTGGTTGAGGTATAAACTTTTTTACCCCACCTCTCCAGGGACCTAGATTCCCTGTCTGTGGGCAAAGGATTTTTGGCCGTGGAAGTGGCCACTCCTTTGGGCCCCTGGGAAATAGTTTTTAGATCAACAGAATGGGCCTTAAAGAGATGCTTATGAGTTTCAGGAACCCTGTAATATCTGTCTGGCTTGACAGGAGCAGGAGGGAGAGAATCAGGAGAAGCACTCGAGTCTGAGTACACATCAACCAATACATCTAACACTGGAGGAATAGCTAAAGGCCTGTGCTGGGGTAGCTTAAGGAAAGTATGAAGCCTTTTCCTGGAGTCGGAGAAATCCTGGCCCTGCCACTGAAAGTGCTCTCTCATGGAGTGGAGAATTTCCCCAAAAGAAATATCCTCAGGAGGAGAGGCAGAGGGAATAGATTCATCAGCATCAGAATCCTCGTAGGCCTGGAAGGATTCTTCCTGGGAATCTGAATGACCTGAGTCACCAGAGGCTTCATCTGAGGAAAAGGTATCTGTCTGCTCAACGCTAGGCCTTTTGTCTGCAGGCGGCCGAGAACCTCTGTCTGGATGAGCCTGAGAGCCTCTGATTAAGGAAATTAGATCTGCAGCAAGTCAAGATCTGTTTATCTCAAGTGGGGCCCTGTGAAAAAAGATTTAGGAGGGTGAGACTTAGCCTGGCTGGCAGCCTTAGCACGTGTGTAGGCCTTGATGGATATAGACACCAGAGGCCTAGCTGCCCCACGTGCAGGAGTAACTTTGTCCACCGGTATGGTGTCAGGCAAATCTTGGGCTTCGGTTTCAGGAGGAAAAACAACCAGCACAGAGGAAACCTCCGGGGCCGAAGTGTGCGGTAAAGCGGTGTCGGTCTGGAGCGGTTGAATTACCGCCTCCGAAGAGACTGATGCACTCGCGGTAGGTTTTGGCGTGGTGTCTGTGGAAGTCGCGGGCCGAGAATGTCTGTCCCGGTCCTTCCGTTTTTTGGAAATATGTGTTGTCGGTGTTTCCGACGGCATGATATAGGAGTAATTTTCCCAAAAAAAGTCTTCAGCAAATTCTGCCCGGCGCCTGAGTGTGCGCTTATTGAAGCAAGCGCAGGCAGCACAGGCCGAGACGTCGTGGTCTGGGCCAAGGCAGGGAAGGCAGTAAGAATGGAAGTCCTTATGAGGTATTTGTTTCCCACAAGACAAACAGTTATTAACTTTTACAGTTTTATCTGATATCGGCTGAGGCAAGAAAAGGTTCCCCAACAGGTTCCTTAGTTTTTTGATGACTTCGGTAACTGAAAACACAGGAGGTGGCCGACCGGCACTTGCGAACTGCTTCTGCTTCGGGCACCGCGCGGCAAGAAAGACTGAAGAAGATGGTGACGGCTGATGCTTTTATACCCCAGTCGCTCTGACGTCAGGGAAGAGGCGACATCAGCCGACACCGGACCCAGACTTTGGAATCCGGCCGACCGAAGGGCTGCCTGAGGCAGGACAACCCATATCTAAGGACTGCAGTTGCATTCTTGAAGGACATCTAGAGGGATAGCAAGTGGTCTGTGCTGGGGAAGTAAAGGAACTCTGAGCCTTTTCTTTGAATCGGAGTAGTCCTGGCCTTCCCAGTGGAAATGTTCCCTCATGGCATGTAAAGTTTCCCCAAAGGAATAGTCTTCAGGGGGAAGATGCTGAGGGGATAGAGTCTTCAGCATCAGAGTCTCCATAAGGGAGAAAGGAGTAATCCTGCTCCTTAGAAGAATTTGAGGAAACTGAAACCTGGTCAGAGGCGGCATAATCCTCCTCTTGTCTTGGCCTTTTGTCTGGAAGGGGATGGGTACCCCTGATTAGGGTAATCAAATCTTCAGCCATCTTAAGCATCTGTTTCTTAGGCATGGGGCCTTGAACTGGAGACTGATGGGCAGTCTTTTTAGGTGTTAATGGAGTTTTAAGCTTAGCATAAGATTTAATGGTGAGTGGTGAGTGTAGTCGGTCTGAAGACACCTTCTGCAACCAAAGGTGTTTCTACTGCACCAGGATCTCCTGCTCTGGTGTCAGAAGGGCCCAATGAAGATGGCTGCGTCAGCCTAGTACTCTCCGTTTGAGAATCTGAAGCTGTCTGGGGTTCCAATTCTGCTGTCGTCAGGGGCTGCGTAGACACCTCACTGAAAACCGGAGACAGGCCCGGCAGAGGTCTCTGTGTCTGGCTTGGTTCTAGGCTGCCTGTCCTTATTTTTGCGTTTTTTATGCATGCCGATCGGTTGCTCCGACGGCATGGTATAATTAAATTTCCTACCAAAGTAGTATAGAGCAAACTCAAAACGACGCTTGATAGTTCGATTATTGAACCTAGCACAAAACCGACAACCAGTGACATTGTGGTCTGGGCCTAGGCAAGGAATACAATAAGAATGAAGTCCTTATGAGGTTCCCACAAGAAATGCAATTAACTTTTTATGACATCGGACTGAGGCAAGAAAAGGTTCCCCAATGGGGTACTTAGCTTTATTGAAGACTTCGGACTGAAATTAGATTTGAAAATCTCAGGTGTTGGCCGACCGGCACTTCGGAACTGCTTCTGCTTCGGGCACCGTGCGGCAAGAAAGACTGAAGAAAATGGCATCGGATGCCTCTTATATACCCCTGGCGCACTGACGTCAGGAAAGAAGCGACAGCAACCGACACCAGACCAAGACTTTGGAACTCTGGCCAACTGCAGGACCGCCTGATGGCAGGAAAACCCAAGTGTGATGACTGCAGCAGGGTAACACGATGAACATCTGTATACTATGTGACAACTACATTTTCACCATCTCCCCAACCTACGCATAAGGTACTTGGGGAGAGTTCTACAGAAATTCTGCCAATCAAACCCAACAAAATGGGTGGATGCAGCCATTTATGTCTTCTGCAACACTAGGAAATTCCGTTTGGATGTCTAGAGGATCTGGATCCTGAAACCACTGAACTCTAAGCACTGTAGTATTCCTACATGGAATCTTGTGTGTGAACCATAGCAGTCAGTGGCTGCCATGAGTCCCAGGGACCCAAGGCAAAAGCCTGTCAAGCATGTCCAAAATCATCCCTACAGTTAAAAGTAACCTGTATGTCTTGGTATCAACTGAATAACCTATGAAAGTCAACTGTATCAGCATAAGGTACGAGATCCTACAGATTGCAACAGATACAATCTACACTGACACTTTAATCATATTTCAGTTTTTGACAGCAAAGAAGATCTATTAGGTAGCCATACCACTAGTCTTTCCACTCTGAAGTTTGTATATAAAAGAAATATGAATATTAAAAATATTTTGGAAAAATTGTGTAGCATTAATAAATCATATGGAATGTCTGAATGTGATAGCTGTGCAAAATGTAGATACATTTATGACAGTGTGAACCTCACCATTATGACATATCCTAGGAGTATATGTAACTATTGTAAATGTAATTGCAAGACTACCAGAATAGTATATATAGTTATGAGTGCATCCTGTGATAGTATTTTATGTGGGCAAAACTGAGACAACTTCGAATTAGGATCTATGACCGCTATTATGCGACGAAGAAAAAAGATTAAGGAAATGCACTTATTCCACACACTGTAGGAGTTTTAAAAAAACTAGAAAAGAAAGATTGGCAAGACAAGGCTGTAAAATAAACTGTTTTAATAAAAACAACGACAAATCCAAACACTGGTAAGGTTCTCCAACCCTTCATCAGACAAACAAAATAACACTGGTCTTTACATTTAAACATACTGACAACCAATCAAAAACAAACATTCCTAATACCTTACCCGCCTATTTTGTAAGGCAGGTTTTAAAGGAACAATTTCATTGATGCCTGGATATCTGTGTGATCCCAATGTTATGATCCATTTGGATTCAAGTGTCTCAGTAAGCAATTTTATATCCCCCCCTCTTGCTCCTAAACTCACATTGGTAATGACCTTAAATAAAAATGTATGTGTAGGGTTATCCATCAAGTGCCTATAAAGTGCATTGTGCTGATCTTTGTTTCTTATGCTGGACAGGTGCTGTAGAATCCTGACCTTAAACATGTTGTTTGTCATCCCTACATAGTAAACCGGACACTGTGTACACTCGGCCAAATAAACCACATTGGTGGTTCTACAAGTGGCTTTGGCCTTAAATTCAAATACCTGTCCTGTGGTTGGATGCTTGAAAGTATTGGACCTATTGATACTACTACATGCTTTGCAAGTACCGCAAGCTACCGTCCCTGTTCTGGTGATCAGTGGCTTGTTAACAGAAACTGTTTTTTCTCTGCAAAGTAAGTCCTTAAGATTTTGTTTATAACCAAAAAAGGGTGCTTCACCTATCAGAGTATCTAATTTGGGGTCACTTCGTAGTATATTCCAATTTCTTCTGACTATACCCTGTATATCCTGGATGTCACTGCTATGTGTAAAATAAAGCCTAACCTCATCATTTCTTTTGTTCTTCTGATGTTTTTCTCCTTCTATTGGACCTTGCCTCAACCAGGGTTTATATCCTTCATTTCGTTTCTTAGAACCAGAATCTATCACTCTGCTAACCATACCCTCATTATAACCTCTCTGGCCAAAACATGCTTTTAGGTTTCCTACCTCTATCGAAATCCCTATCATCTAGGCATAATCTAGAAGTTCTACACACTTGGCTTTTTACTATGTTGGAAAACATATGGCGAGGGTGCATACTATCGTACGAAAGTAGATGGTTCTTCCAACAATCTTTTTTGTGTAACGTGGAAATATACCCGTCCAAAGTATAGCTTATCTTAACATCTAAGTAATCTATTTGTTCCCTGGAATATTTTAAAGTAAATCTTAGAAAGGACGTGGTGGAATGAAGGTATTCCAGAAAACTATACAATTCTACTATGGTGCCCTGCCAAAAAATAAATATGTCATCTACAAAGCGTACATAGGTTCCTATGTGTGATTTCCATCTATCACTATTGAAAATATTGTTCTTCTCCCAAAAGTAAAGAACCAAGTTCGCATATGTATTGGCACAGGGGGTGCCCATGGCTACCCCCTGTGCCTGCCTATATGCCTGCGAACCACCTATGAAAACATTGTTTTCCAAAGTGACTCCCAACAACCTACATATCAATTTGATTGTGGAATCCTTCTCTCCCATTTCTTTTAGTACATACTCTATCGCTCGTATACCATAGTCATTACTTATAACAGTGAAAAGATTTTGTACATCCAGAGTCACCATGATGCTGTTGATGTAATTTTGTTTAAGTTGAAAATCTCTTACTACCTGCAAAAAACCCTTCGAATCCTTCAATATGGAGGCCACCCTATCCACATAAGGTTTCATATTACATTCTAACCAAATAGATACATTTTCTGTGACCCATCCCCTTCCAGATACGATGGGTCTAAGGGGAGGGTCACTTAAAGATTTATGGATTTTGGGTAAAGCTTTAAACACAGGTGTAGTCGGCTTAGCGACCATCAAGAACTTTAACAAGTCATCATCAATCATCATTTCAAAATGAAGACGCTTTAATTCTTCATGTACTCCTTGAACTGTCCTAACTATGGTAACAGGGTTAATGGGGATGTAAGTATTGTTGTCAGATAGCAAATCCTGCAATTTCCTATCATACAGTATTTTGTCAAGTACGACAATAGCTCCCCCTTTGTCCGCTCCCTTAATAACAATCTCTTTATTATTAGATAAATCAGCTAAAGCTTTCTGCTGTGCTGCAGTTAAATTAAAAAACTTACTTTGTATTCCCTCACTAAAATGTCTTCTCAGATCACATTCACATCTATTTATAAACATATTCATAGCTGTAGTAAACGGAGGTATAAAAGTACTGGGTTGCCTCAACATTGAGTTGGTTTCACTATTAGTGGATTCATTAGAAACATTATGAAACATACTCTTTAAGGCCAAATTTCTACAAAAAAGCGCTATATCAAGTACAACATCACTATACACACTAGTCCTTCCTGGCACAAATGTCAAACCTTTATTTAGGACGAACAACTCATCCTCAGTCAAAGTATATGAAGATAAATTGTACACCATACCATGACAAATATCACTAGTCACTCCAAAGTTCGTCTCCTCTTGTTGGGATCTCTCCCTTCGCTGTGTGATCTCTTCCACGGTGTACGCTTCTTTACTGGGGCTGGCAAACACTCCAAAAAACGTTGTCGTGTTTGCTCATGTTTAGGACGCGCTCCCTTCTCTGTATAAAAGTCATTGGAACCCCTCAAATCTGAGCCCTCATTGTTTATCAAGCTGGTTGTTCCTGTTGCTTGCAATAACCTTGGCGTTTCACCCGCATTAGCAGTCGCTGATGCAAACTGCTCCTTCCTTACTTCCACAGTGTCCGGTTCCTGTTGTGCTGCTGTTCGCCTTAACTGGTCAGGTTGCTCCTTGGTGGTCAACTCCTTTGCTGGTCTCGTATTCCCTTCGCTCATGGCTGGTTCACTACGTGCCTCACCTCTACGCTCACTTTGTTGACGCCTCGTCACTCGGCCGTCGCTATTCACGTCACCGATGTTCGAGGCCCCCTTGTACTTGGGCCAAACAAAGATATTGCCTGAGGAAAAATCCTCGAAATCACGTCTTAGTTTTTGTGTCTTTTGTTTTCGAAGTTTCTCATCATTTTCTACAAGGTCACGCTGTAAATCTGTGAGTCTCTGTTTATAACCTGGCTCCTTAAAATCTTCCTTGATTTTATTCAATAATGTATCGACACTTTTCTGTAGCTCCAATTGCTCTGGACCAAAGAACTTATTTATAAGGTCCATATATTTAAAGCCGGTCTCAATATTGAGTGTCTGCCATTGTGCAAGCAACTCAGGGTATCGTTCCCCCTGGGTTGGCATGCACAGAATTCTCATGCCACGGGGAACAATCCCAAATTGCTGACATGCTTCAAAATGGAAATTTTGCCATTTCAGTCTCTGTAACCTCATTGTTTTAAAATTCAAGTCTCGTATAAGATCATCAAACCTCTTATCTGTAGCCACTGGCACATTGTTTTTACTATGTCCAATTCTGTTCACCATAAGGCCAAGATCCAAAAGAGGATTTTTCTGATGAGAGTAATCAATAGTCTTCTTAAACTCAGAACTGCTGTCAACAGGTCCTGTGCTAGGTTCCCCTAGCTCGAAAGTTTCCATCAATGTATTCTCCATAGCCTGCACAGCACCAAAGCACACAACAACAAGATTATTGCAAGCAACAGGAACAACCAGCTTGATAAACAATGAGGGCTCAGATTTGAGGGGTTCCAATGACTTTTATACAGAGAAGGGAGCGCGTCCTAAACATGAGCAAACACGACAACGTTTTTTGGAGTGTTTGCCAGCCCCAGTAAAGAAGCGTACACCGTGGAAGAGATCACACAGCGAAGGGAGAGATCCCAACAAGAGGAGACGAACTTTGGAGTGACTAGTGATATTTGTCATGGTATGGTGTACAATTTATCTTCATATACTTTGACTGAGGATGAGTTGTTCGTCCTAAACAAAGGTTTGACTTTTGTGCCAGGAAGGACTAGTGTGTATAGTGATGTTGTACTTGATATAGCGCTTTTTTGTAGAAATTTGGCCTTAAAGAGTATGTTTCATAATGTTTCTAATGAATCCACTAATAGTGAAACCAACTCAATGTTGAGGCAACCCAGTACTTTTATACCTCCGTTTACTACAGCTATGAATATGTTTATAAATAGATGTGAATGTGATCTGAGAAGACATTTTAGTGAGGGAATACAAAGTAAGTTTTTTAATTTAACTGCAGCACAGCAGAAAGCTTTAGCTGATTTATCTAATAATAAAGAGATTGTTATTAAGGGAGCGGACAAAGGGGGAGCTATTGTCGCATGACAAAATACTGTATGATAGGAAATTGCAGGATTTGCTATCTGACAACAATACTTACATCCCCATTAACCCTGTTACCATAGTTAGGACAGTTCAAGGAGTACATGAAGAATTAAAGCGTCTTCATTTTGAAATGATGATTGATGATGACTTGTTAAAGTTCTTGATGGTCGACTACACCTGTGTTTAAAGCTTTACCCAAAATCCATAAATCTTTAAGTGACCTTCCTTAGACCCATCGTATCTGGAAGGGATGGGTCACAGAAAATGTATCTATTTGGTTAGAATGTAATATGAAACCTTATGTGGATAGGGTGGCCTCCATATTGAAGGATTCAAGGGTTTTGCAGGTAGTAAGAGATTTTCAACTTAAACAAAATTACATCAACAGCATCATGGTGACTCTGGATGTACAAAATCTTTTCACTGTTATAAGTAATGACTATGGTATACTTGTTTAGAGTATGTACTAAAAGAAATGGGAGAGAAGGATTCCACAATCAAATTGATATGTAGGTTGTTGGGAGTCACTTTGGAAAACAATGTTTTCATAGGTGGTTCAAGGCAGGCACAGGGTAGCCATGGGCACCCCTGTGCCAATACATATGAACTTGGTTCTTTACTTTTGGGAGAAGAACAATATTTTCAATAGTGATAGATGGAAATCACACATAGGAACCTATGTACGCTTTGTAGATGACATATTTATTTTTTGGCAGGGCACCATAGTAGAATTGTATAGTTTTCTGGAATACCTTCATTCCACCACGTCCTTTCTAAGATTTACTTTAAAATATTCCAGGGAACAAATAGATTACTTAGATGTTAAGATAAGCTATACTTTGACGGTATATTTCCAATGCTACACAAAAAGATTGTTGGAAGAACCATCTACTTTCGTTTGATATAGTACCATATGTTTTCCAACATAGTAAAAAGCCAAGTGTGTAGAACTTCTAGATTATGCCTAGATGATAGGGATTTCGATAGAGAGGTAGGAAACCTAAAAGCATGTTTTGGCCAGAGAGGTTATAATGAGGGTATGGTTAGCAGAGTGATAGATTCTGGTTCTAAGAAACGAAATGAAGGATATAAACCCTGGTTGAGGCAAGGTCCAATAGAAGGAGAAAAACATCAGAAGAACAAAAGAAATGATGAGGTTAGGCTTTATTTTACACATAGCAGTGACATCCAGGATATACAGGGTATAGTCAGAAGAAATTGGAGTGACCCCAAATTAGATACTCTGATAGGTGAAGCACCCTTTTTTGGTTATAGACGCAATAAAAATCTTAAGGACTTACTTTGCAGAGAAAAAACAGTTTCTGTTAACAAGCCACTGATCACCAGAACAGGGACGGTAGCTTGCGGTACTTGCAAAGCATGTAGTAGTATCAATAGGTCCAATACTTTCAAGCATCCAACCACAGGACAGGTATTTGAATTTAAGGCCAAAGCCACTTGTAGAACCACCAATGTGGTTTATTTGGCAGAGTGTACACAGTGTCCGGTTTACTATGTAGGGATGACAAACAACATGTTTAAGGTCAGGATTCTACAGCACCTGTCCAGCATAAGAAACAAAGATCAGCACAATGCACTTTATAGGCACTTGATGGATAACCCTACACATACATTTTTATTTAAGGTCATTACCAATGTGAGTTTAGGAGCAAGAGGGGGGGATATAAAATTGCTTACTGAGACACTTGAATCCAAATGGATCATAACATTGGGATCACACAGATATCCAGGCATCAATGAAATTGTTCCTTTAAAACCTGCCTTACAAAATAGGCGGGTAAGGTATTAGGAATGTTTGTTTTTGATTGGTTGTCAGTATGTTTAAATGTAAAGACCAGTGTTATTTTGTTTGTCTGATGAAGGGTTGGAGAACCCGAAAGCGCTTACCAGTGTTTGGATTTGTCGTTGTTTTTATTAAAACAGTTTATTTTACAGCCTTGTCTTGCCAATCTTTCTTTTCTAGTTTGGACTATTTTTGGTTTGGCAAGACTTTAGCCACAGCACAGAGCATTTTTTCCCTTTATGAGTTTTAAAAAAAAAAATGTTTTATGTATTGGAAAATATACAAATGCCTGCTCATGGTGGTTGTTTGGGGGTGATTATTGAAACTAAAGAATTACAATGGGAGATAAAAATTAAATGCCACTCCCCCCAGGATTAAATATTAAAACATCAGTGAGTGGATTGTTGGCTTTAAAATCCACATACAGTTCGAATACGTTTTTGTAGTTATTTGATTTTGCTATATTCAGGATTTTATACAGTAAAGTAGTTTTTTTATTGTATATAAAAAAAAAAAAAGTTATATACTCACCATAACGTTCCATCTGAGTAGATACTTCATTTGTCTGCAACCTGTGGGTAGTCGGATCCGAGCCGGCAGCTTTCCAAGCTCCAAGATCCGAGCTCCTAGCTCCTCACCCTACCCATAATCCCTTGCTACTAACCACATTATCTCAGATCAGTTATATTGCCCTAAAGGCTAAAGATGGAGAAAAATCTCCAAAGGAGCAATACCTTACCGAGGTTTGGGGGATGGCAGGGGGGGGTCGGTTGCAGACAAATGAAGTATCTACTCAGATGGAACGTTATGGTGAGTGCATAACTTCTTTATCTGAAGTAGTTACTTCATTTGATCTGCAACCTGTGGGACAGAGTCCCCAGCTTACCTAAAGACCCTGGGTGGTCCCTACGGAAGGATATTCCGAAGCACCGTGGAGCCAAAGGAAGCCCTACTTCTGGAGATCATGTCCAGCTTGTAATGAGAAATGAACACATGGGAAGAGGACCAGGTAGCTGCTGAACAAATATCGTCTACCGGAACTCTAGACCAGAAAGCCGTCGAGGTAGCCACAGATCTAGTAGAGTGCGCACGGACGCCAACTGGAGCTGGCTTCCCAGATGAAGTGTATCCCTGACTAATACACTGAGAGATCCAAATTTGCCACTGTCACCTTAGAGATTGGTTTGCCCATGGCTGACTTAGCATAAGAGACAAACAACTGGTCTGACTTGCGAAAATCTTTAGTCCTGTGCAAGTAAAAACATAGTTGTCTGTGTACATCCAATTTGTGCAATGTGTATTCACCCTTGTTCTGGAAATTTGGGAAGAAGACAGGAAGGTTAACAGATTGATTAATGTTAGTCTCTGTGGCTACCTTAGGCAGAAAGGAAGGATTAGTCCTGAGGGCCACCCTATCTTTGTGAAAAATAAGGTATGGATGCTTAATGCACAAGGCTTGCAATTCTGAGACTCGTTTGGCTGAAGTAATAGTGACCAAAAAGGCCGTTTTCCAAGATAAAAAATTTAATGGCACTGAGGCCGCCGGCTCAAAAGATGGCCTTGTTAATGCTTGTAAGACTAAGGTAAGATCCCATGGAGGCACTGCCGGCTTAACAGGGGGCTTCAAGAGAAACACGCCTTTTAAGAAGGTCTTGCATATTTTTGCTGACGCCAAGGAGGCTACGCCATCCCCTACGTGATAGTGAGAGATGGCTGCTAGCTGGACCTTAACGGTGGATGCACTAGCTCCCTGTCTAAACAGAAGGGACAGGAAGTCCAGGATAGTAGGAATAGGAACCGTAAAAGGGGTCTAATTCCTTATCCTTCGCCCAAATGGAAAAACGTTTCCATTTACTGCTGTAGAGCTTTCTGGTAGATGGCTTATAAGCTGCTACCAGAATGGCCTTAACAGGGGATGAGATACCCGGAGTCCTAGCCATCAATGGAACTGGATCAACCAGGCTGTGAGCCTGAGGTTGACCAGGTTGGGAGTGTGGCCTCTCGTCGGATGCGAGATCAGGTCTGGTCTGGGGTCCAGGATCCATGGGGGAGCCGCAATGTGAGACTGCAAAAAAGGGAACCAGATTTGTCGAGGCCAGAATGGGGCTATGAGAATCACTCTGCTCCCCAACAGACAGGCTTTCTGGATGAACTTCATCATCAGAGGAAGAGGGGGATATGCATAAAGGAGACCGGGCGGCCAAGCATGAACCAGAGCGTCCCTGGGGGATTCCCCTCTGGGGGGAACTATCACGAAGTAATCGCTGCATTTTGTGTTTAGGGGAGAAGCGAAAAGGTCGCAGCGAGGTTGACCCCACTTGAGGAATATCTGCTTCGCGACAGATGGATTCAGAAACCACTCGTAAGGACTGAGGAATTCCCGACTCAGCTTGTCCGCTAATATTTTGGACAGTCCCGGAATGTGCGTTGCTATCAGAAAGCGGTTGGTGGAAATCGCCCATTCCCACACTCTCATGGCTTCTCGACACAGGGGATAAGATCTGGTCCCCCCTGTTTGTTTATATACCAGACAACGGACATGTTGTCCGTCTGGATCGCAATAGTTCCTAGAGGGAGAAGGTGCTGAAGAGCCTGCAACGCCAAAAGCACTGCCCTCATCTCTAGGACGTTGATATGCAATGCAGTCTCTAGGGGAGTCCACGTGCCTTGGACGGATTTGCCCGCGTAATGTCCACCCCACCCGTGGCAGGAAGCATCCGTGGTCAACGTGGCTTTGACTGGGGAAATGACAAAGGGTCTCCCTTGAGTTCCTGGGCCTGTAACCACCAAAGAAGGGAGTCCCTGCATGCCCTGCTCAAGGGAATCGGCATGTCCAAGGGATGGACCGATAGCGACCACTGGACCTGTATGGTCCACTAACACCCGCATTCGCAGACGGGCATGGAAAGAAAGGCCGATCGCTGCTGACATAGACCCTAGAGCCCTCAGGACTAATTCTGCTGGAGGAGCGGGGCTCCGAAGAATCTCTAAGACATGCAGATACAAATTGTTCAACCTGACCTGTGTAAGAACCGCTTTGCAGATTCGAGTATCCAACCTGGCCCCTATGAACTCTAGGGCTTGAGTGGGGCACAGGCAGGACTTCTTTAGATTCACTGAAATCCCTAAATGGCGGAATAGATATAGGGTGTAATCTCTCGTCTGGACCAGTAGATGCCTGTTGGCGGCGGTGAGGAGCCAGTCGTCTAGGTATGGAAACACCTGAATGCCCTGGAGTCTCAAGTGGGCTGCAACCACTGCCATGACTTTGGTAAACACTCTGGGGGATGAAGTTAGGCCAAATGGAAGAACCCTGAATTGATAATGACTGGCTCCTAGCCGGAAGTGGAGGAACCTCCTGGATCATCTGTCCATAAGTATATGGTAGTACGCATCTTTGAGGTCCAACGAGCACATCCAGTCGTTCTCCCGCAGAAGGGGGAGAATAGATTGAAGGGTGACCATCCGGAATTTTTCCTTGTGTATGAACAGGTTCAGGGACGAGAGGTCTAGGATGGGTCTGAGGTCCCCCGTTTTCTTTGGCACCAAGAAGAACCTGGAGTAATAGCCCAACCCGGACTGATCTGGGGGGACGGGCTGGATGGCTCTTTCTTAGCAACTCTGAAATTTCCAGAGCTGCGGACTCCCTCTGATGGGGTAGAACATCTGGGAGACGTTTGGGTTTGGGGGGGGGGGGTGTGAACGGTATAGTGTATCCTCTGGATATAATCCGGAGCACCCATTGATCCTGTGTAATGGACTCCCATTTTGACAGGTGCTCCGACAATCACCCCCCGACTGCCTCCAGAGAGGGACAGTCTGGCAAGCCCTCAGGGCTGTTGCGTGGGTCTATCAGAGAAAGGTTCTCTAGACCCGAAGTTACGCGGCCTTCCTCTGCCTCTGGGCCGGCTTCCACCTTGTCCTCCTCTGCCTCTAGAGGATGAGTTGTCCGCAGCAGGACGGGATTGCTGGGATTTACGGAACCACAGCTTCTTTTGCCCCCTCTGATTCCTGGAGCAGGATCTTTGGGGTCTAGAGAAGCGGACTCAGACGGCCGACAGCGTCTTCCCATCCTTTTCGCTTTGGACCAGCGTGTCGCGAACTATTGAGCCAAATAAGGCCAAACCGTCATAAGGGGCGTTCGCAAAGGACGCCTTAAAGGGTTCCGTGAAGTCGCAAAGGCGGAGCCAGGAGTGACGTCGCAAGACCACTCCAGCTCCGCTAGCTCTAGCGGCCCCTTCCATGGCATGGGAAAGAAGCCGCATAGTTGTGTTTGATATGGACTTTAGAGTGGCCATTCGAGTCTCAAACACCTTTTTGTCTGGGACCGACATGGACTCCGGAGGGGCTGCAGCGTATTCTTTAACTAAGTCATGCTGTAGCCTAATGGTGGGTGCCATGTAGTTCAGCGACCTTATGGCAAAGGTCACTGAAGCAAACATCCGCTTCCCAAAATGGTCCAATGCTCGGAACTCCTTGTCCAGCGGATGGACCGAAGAACTTTCTTGGGCAAGTTCTTTCCTAGTGGCCACCGCCACCAACATAGCATCAACTGGTGCGCCTTTGGACCAAGAAGGTCTATCAGATGGAGGGCTGAGGACCTTGTCTGGGCGTCTAGGGATAGGCTCCACGGTGTCTGGCTCCTTCCAAGCCCTGGTGGTAATTAGGTCCACCAAGGGTCGGCTGGGGGGGGGGGGGACACCCAGGAGGTAGATGGGCCTGCCTCAAAGGCCTCCAGAAATACGGACTCGTCCAGGGAGGGCTTTTGGGCAGACCACCCCCCTCTTATACGTAACATTTCCATGATGTCTCCAAATGAGACATCTTCAGGGGGTGACCTTGGGGAGCCCTCCGTATCCTCCAAGTCCGTATGTACTCGGGGGAGTCCAGATGCCTCCTTTTGCACTGGTGCTTCCGAGGCGCCTCTTCGGCGGGACTGTCCGAAGAGGGCTCGTCCACCGGGTGGTGTTCCTCCCTAGGAACTAACTGGAGGCTTTGGGCAGGCTGTCCAGATGGACGGATGATCGAAGACAGACCCTGATACAGTGGGGGTACAGGTGGATCCGAAGGCCTGGTCGGGGACCTGGATGACCTCGACAGTACCCTCTCCACCTACCTCAAAAGCCGAGGGAGATTCACTGTCACCAGCCTGAGAAAGTAACCTCCTCGGCTCAGAGGATAGGATCTGGGTCGGAGCCGAAGCAATCGGACCCAAGGTAGTGGTGTGCCCCGACCCAATCGGCGCCGAACACACAACCACCCCCACGGATCCGATGCTCAACCCTCGGCCCCGAGAGCTTGGATCAGACAAGCTCGAAGGCATAGTCTGCGAATACACCATCTCTGTCGGCGCAGACGTATCCCCGGATCCGAAAGGGCCTGGATCCGACAACTCCGAGACCCGAAATAGTCGGCGAATACACCATCTCTGTCGGCGCAGACGTATCCCCGGATCCGAAAGGGCCTGATCAGACAACTCAGAGACGCGAAAACGGGTCAGAGAAGGAGCGATCGGGGCAAAAATGGGGGCTGCACTCCCTCCCAAAGGGGGGGGGGCAAGAGCATCCCCATCTGCCATCTGGGTCTGTAAAAATCTTCGCATCATCCGATCCATGTCTGCTTCGGAGATGCTCCTTGTAGACCGCTAGGAGGTAGCAGAGGCAGGCCGGGAGGGCCGCCTCGAAGACCTCGAGGGAGACCTATCCTCCTCCTCCGGCTCCGGAGAAAAGGAAGGTGAACGGAGCCGAGAGGACAAGGATCCGGAGACCCTCTCAGGGGACTTTAGAATCTTTTCAGGCGGAGCAGAGGGATGAGACTCTGCCCGCCTTTTTGAACTATGGCCCTCTGTCCCTATGCTGCTTCTTCTTGTGGGAAGAAGCACTAGACTCCACAGAGCTAGTACCTGATAAGGGAGGTTGAGTCCCGGGTACAGCTAAGGGAGTAGCCGGCGCCGAAGATACAGGAGTAGCTTGAACCCGGCTGGGAGAGGAAGAAGCAGATTCCTGGGGGAGTTTTCCCGCCAGGATCAGCTTGTTCTTCCTGTCCCTGAGTGCCCGAGGGTTGAAGGCCGCACATATCTGGCAGGCCTCCGATAAATGTGCTGCCCCCAGGCATAAAACGCACTGAGTGTGGCCATCAGCTGGGGAAAGCTTATGGCCACACTCAGTACATTTTGAAAATAGGGCCTTAGATTCAGCCATAAGATCTCTCACACACACATACCCAAACACTAGGGGGGGAGGGGAGAGATAAATCTAAACTAAGGAAAAAAGTTTTTTTTTTTTTTTAAAAGGGTTTGAAAAGATTTGACACTAAAAAAACACACACACACAATTTAAACTAGAAAAAAAAAGCTATGAAATGGAACAATCTCACCAGGCCAGGAGCTCTTCACTAAGAAGCAACTGGCTTTAGCCGCGGCAAAAAACGATCTGAGGTAATGTGGTTAGCAGCAAGGGATTATGGGTAGGGGAGGAGCTAGGAGCTCGGATCTTGGAAAGCTGCCGGCTCGGATCCGAGGTCGGATCAGACTACCCACAGGTTGCAGATCAAATGAAGTAACTACTTCAGATTACAGGAATTAACTTCTGAATTTAATGGTTTAATTGATTGCACATATACTACTATTTTTTTTTTTATCATGTAACATTTTGCCACTTTTCGCCCAGGATTAAATGATAAAACATCACTGAATAGATTGTTGGTATTAAAATCCACACACAGAATAAGCTTTTATATATATATATATATATATATATATATATATATATATATATATATATATATATATATATATATATATATTTGATTTTGTTGTATTTTGGCTTTTATACAAGTAGTTTTTTTTATTGTATATAATGCAAGTATTGACTTTTGAATTTAATAGTTTAATTGACTGCACAAATTCATACTTTTTTATCACATGACATTTTTGGTATTATACTTAATGGGTTGTTTTAATTTCTCAACTATCTGAAGAATTCCTGGAATTTTAGGATGAAAGCGATTATTGAAAGATTTACTTTCCCTGTGTATGGACAACATTTTTACTGGTTACACATTTTTTTATGGTGAAATATTTACTAGTGTTAGGTATGAATATCCAACCAGATGCTATGAACAAAGAACACTGGAAATATCACTAGGGATTTCAACAACTGCAAAGTTAATCAAATACAAATCTGCTAATAAACAAAAACAGTTACATGTTATGGATTTCAACCCATCCAGTATGCTCTGGTATTACCTTGTAAGCTGAGTGAGCTGCTTATGGTTTTCAGGGATATCCAGTGGTTTGTACATGAAGTGTCTTAGGTCTGGCACCCCCAATAGTGAGATGCTGTAAGACTGGCTTTGCAGGGCAGAAGAGATAGCCTGAATAGAGTTATGAGTAGCCATGCTTTCTTCAATCTTTTTCTTGCAATCCGAGATAGAGTAGAATGCCTCCCTGTCTGTAGAAAGCAAGAGGAGGCATACTGTGCAGTCTGGGTCCAAGTAAGAGATGTAAGCATAGAAATAGCCATTTGGGTTGAAGCGTGGTAAACAGATCGGAGTCCATACCTCACCAGCTTGGAAAGCAGATGAAGCACGAATTAAATTGAGCAACAAATGAAGGTCCACAGGATCTAGACGAGTATCATCAATCACGGTCCTCTCTTGCACAATCGTGACCAACTGATTTTTAGCAATAAGGATGGAAAAGACCAGGTTAGAAGTTGTAGCCTTCTGTAAGATCTGACTGAGGGACTCTCGTAGAGAAGATGAGAGGGGGAGGCACTGCACAGCTCCCAGAAGGAAACTAGGATCAGAATCTATGAGATTCAGGAGGTTATCCAAGATCTTTTCAGAGCCAGTAAGAAGCCGCCTTAAATCATAATTCTTCTTGCGTTCAAAAATGCGTGCAACACTGGCTTGAGTTAACATGCTAATAATCTGGTAATATACATAAAGGAGTTCACTATGGAGCTGAATCTCAGACTGCAATGTTCGTGAAACTGATACTAATACCAGAGGGCCCCGCTGAAGGAAAACCACTTTATGATCATCTGAAAGACAAAAACAACAAATGTCAGCTGCAGTAGATGATGGGAGACTGTTTAGTTGCAAATGAACTTACCCAAAATTGAAGAATGTGGAGTATGTTGATAGTGCAGTACTAATTCTTTGGACTTCTGACACAGAATATCTAAAGCCTGACCTTACTTTGAGAGCTTAGTATCCTTTTTCCCTTCCAGGCTGGGCAGATATTCCTATGTGGATGTCAGTGGTATAGAAGTGACATCAGTTAATATTATCTTTAGTTCTTGCCATGGCAATAAAGCTCTCTATGGTCTGAAGCCAGAACGCAGACATTCCCAGTTGAAATAATTCCCAAGAATGCAGTTTCCACATAGGCAGCCATACAAGATTTTTTTTCTGCAAGTTCTAAGCCAATCCAAAGAGGGAAGGCACCTAGTCAGGGTAACAAAGGAGAAAAGGAGGATGGATGACTAGGGTACTCATTCCAGTGTGAGGATACCCATAGATCCAGTGTGAAGATACCCATAGAAAAGAAGAGGGAGGAAACTGGTACTGGAACAATGAACAACCTGAATATCTAAAATTAACACAAACTACCACACAACTCTACTATGTTCACTGTTGCAGTAATAACCCCTGGGGAGATCCCCAAAGCTCACAAACCACTGGACAGCTGTCATTTCACAGCAGTAGGTTGCAGAAACCCCTGCAGAATGGCTATAGTCTATCCCGCCCTGCTAGCAGTAGGGTGAACGAGCCCCTGTTGAATGGCCATCCATGGCAAATCCTGCCTATGCCCCCAGATAAAATTGTTCAAGCTGTGATACTAGGAGAAGATACTAACACATGACAATTTAACTGCTTTCAGGCCAAATTGGGTACTGACCCCCCCCCCGGAAGGCACTGCTGGCTGCAGGTGCTCTAGTGGAATAGGTCCCAATGGGGCTTGAAACAAGTTTGTCATGAAAGGAATACTAGAAGCAAATACAGTGTACCTCCTATGGTATGTTTTCCAAAAGGCTTTCCTTATTTGTTCTTTGCAAATGAAATTAAAATTTGTTCAGATTTTCTTATTGATTTTGTCTTGTCCAAGTAAAATCTTAATTTCCTATACACATCCAGAGTGTGTCAAATCCTTTCCCCTTGTTCTGGGGTGACAAAAACACAAAGTGACTGGCCTGATTTACAGATAACTTTAGCTGTCCCCATAAGCATGAAGGTAGGGTTAAGTTTGTAGGGTAACCTTATCCTTGTTTATCTGCACAACAGGGTCTGCGGTTTTGATCACCTTTTAGCACAGGAGACAGCCACCAGGAGGCTAAAAAGTTTTCAAAAGCAGTAAGGTTAGTTTCTCCAGAACACAGCTGATGTTCAATGGTGGAGTAAGCAGCTTCTTATGTGACCTCAACTGGAGAAATTCCTTGAGGAACTGTTTTACTGGCAGAAGGAACTGAGTAGGAACTCCAAGGCAGATAAGCTGAAACAAGTACTTTCACTGAGGCACAAGGCAACCTGTTAGAACTTTGCAAAATTAGGTTAAGTGAAAATCAAGGAGACAGAAGTTTTAAACGAGTCTTAATCCATCCTCTGGTACCACAAGTATAATCTTCTCCACTTAACTAGATATGACCTTCTTGCAGCTGGTTTCACGACCTCCCTTAAGAAATAAAACATGCCCTCTGTACCCATGTGCATAGAGATAATGAGAACTAGAACAGTCATGCTGTCAGACTTTATATGATTGAGAACTGGCTCTGGGTAAACGGGTCCAAGTTCTACAGCAACTTTGCAAGCTTTGCCCTTAGACTCAGATGAAAAAAGTACAGTTGTACAAGACCTTGCATAAATGTATATACTAGGTGTTGCAATACTGACTCCTGGGATTCCTGCCATCCGAAGCCTGCTGGTTAGCTTGAATACCAGAGCTTTCTCCTTCCCCTCTTGGGCCAGCAAATCCCCTCCCATATGATGTCAAGGCTTCGGTAGTATAAAAGGGACACTGGCTGGGATCATTTCCAGATTTTTTTGGTCCTAGCAGGTTCAGGAATTTCTCCTAGAAGCCAAAGCTTTACCCACCCAAGGGCAAGCCATCACATGTGAAGAGAACAACCAGAAGGCCCCTCTATCAAACCTGTATCAACAAATTGCTGATTACCTCTTGCAAAGGGAGCGATATGCTCATGAGGGAGAGGGGGGGGCAGAAGTGTAATCTGGGTACCCTTTGCAAACCGAAGTGGTACTTTAACAGTGAATATATTGAAACATCTACATTTTTTTTAAGTTCTTGCACAACTACGTTCTTCACAGTTCACTAATTCATTACCTATTTACTGGGATGACCCCCCACATCTTGGGGAAGAAAGGGTAAACACAAGGCCCTACAAAATTGCCATGACAAAACCTGCCCTGTCTCTGGAAATGCTAGGTAAATTGCAAAGATGGACAAAGTGTGGCCAAATAATCAGACCACTGCTTCCAGAATAGCTTGTGTGGTTACCCTTCCAATGAAGGCTGTGGTGGCAGCCTCAGCCCTGGTAGAATGAGTTATTATTCTGTCAGGAATTAAGTTTTCTTTTTGTCTGCAATAAAGGGCAATGCAATGAGCTATCTTTGTGGAAATAATCTGCTTATGTAAAGGTTATATAAAGGCTATAAAAAAAAGTACAGTTTTGTACCTACCATAAATGTAGATGTTAAGAGTGTATACCCTGCTGCAGTCATCACAATTGGGTTATCCTATCGTCAGGCGGTCCCGCAGTCTGCCTGAATTCCAAAGTCTTGGTCCGGTGTCGGTTGCTGACGCTTCTTCCCTGACGTCAGTGCGCCAGGGGTATACGAGAGGCATCCGACACCATTTTCTTCAGTTTTTCTTGCCTCAGATGTCAGGTGCCCCCCCCCAAAATGGTGGTCAGTAGATAGTACCAATAATAAAAGGTTTAGCACAAACAAAATATCCCTCCAGCTATAAGCAAATACACCATAAAGGTTGTAACAGATTTTAAGGTATTGAAAGGTTTTAGTTAGGTCAGAGGGGATGGAGGGAGGGTAACCTGGACTGCAGCAGGGTATACACTTGAACATCTACATTTATGGTAGGTACAAAACTGTACTATGTTTATCGTGTTACCCTGCTGCAGTCATAATACTTGGGTAGAATCCCAAAGCTAAGGATGGGAGGTGGAGTCAAACACTGTTAGAGGAGGCTAGAAGGCCCTGCAAAACTGCAGTGGCGAAGCCAGCTCTAGTCTTAGAGTAAAGTGGTAAGTGACAATGTTTGGTGAAGGTGTGTACTGAACTCCAAGTTGCAGCTTCCAGAATATCCTTGGTTGGCACCCCCCTGAGGAAGGCTGTAGATGTAGCTGCTGCCCTGGTAGAGTGGGTCCTTATGCTAGCAGGGACTGGTTTTCCATGGTGGGTGTAGCAAAAATGTATGCAATGTCCTATCCATTTGGAAAGGGTCTGTTATGAGATGGCCTTTCCTTGTGATGCTGTAGCATAGGATACAAAGAGCTGGTCAGATTTTCTGAAAACCTTAGTTTTATCCAAGTAGTAACGTAGCTGCCTGTGAATGTCCAAGGAATGCAGGAGTCTCTCCTTTGTTCTGTGGATTTGGAAAGAAGGTGGGTAAATGGATGGTTTGATTTAGAGCCACACTGGATACCACCTTAGGCATAAAGGAGGGGTCAGTTCGTAGAGAAACTCTGTCTTGATGAAAAATGAGGAAAGGCTCTACTGACAATAGCGCCTGAAGCTCTGAGACTCTTCTCACTGAAGTAATTGCTAGCAGCAGGGCAGTCTTCCATGATATAAACTTTAAGTCAGCTGAGAAAGCTGGCTCAAAAGGAGGTAGCGTAAGTTTTTCCAAAACAAAATTGAGGTCCCAAGTAGGTGTTGGTGCTTTCCTGGGAGGCCTAATGTTTTTGGCCCCTCTGAGAAACTGCCTTAGGAGTGGATGTGAAAATAAGGGAGGACCCGTGTTGTAGTGAGCTGAAACAGCTGAGGGGTGGATTTTAATAGATGAAAAAGAAAGCCCTTTGTGTAACATCTCAGTTAAACATTGCAGAATCTGAGGTATGTCCGGCTGAAGGGTATTTTGGCCTTTAGATTGGTTCCAGGCACAAAACCTTTTCCATTTGTCTGAGTAGGCTTTCCTGGTGCTTGGCCTCCTGGCCTCTAGTATAACATCCATAACAGCTTGTGAAAGAGGAGCTGGCTGGTTGCTTAGGTGATTTGCCATGCAGCCAAGTTTAAGGTTTTGAGCTGGCTGTGTAGAATCCGACTGTCTTGCTGTGTGAGCAGATGAGTAATTTGTGGTAAAATCCATGGTGGGCCCTGGGCCATATTCCTTAATAGTGGGTACCAGTGCTGGCGTGGCTAGTCTGGGGCAATGAGCATCATTCGGGGTCTCTTCATCCGGACTTTCAGCAGCACCTTTGTGAGAAGGGGCAATGGAGGGAAGACATATACTGTCAGCATTTTCCAACTGAATGAGACTGCGTCCACTTTCCAAGCTTGATGGTGAAAAGTCCTTGTGCAAAATTTTGTTAGCTGATAGTTTTGGGGGCTGGCAAACGGGTCTATGTCTGGGAGCCCCCATTTTTGAGTTATCATTGCAAATACTTGTGGATCCAGTTTCCACTCGTGGGGATCCATGATGCTTCTGCTTAGGTCGCCTGCCAATGTGTTTTTTTTTCCTGACAGGAATTGAGCTTGTAATTGAACTTGGTAAGCCAGTGCTGTGTTCCACAAGGTCATTGCTTGCCTGCATAGAGGGTAGGAGTGTGTACCCACTTGTTTATGTACCACATTACTGTGGTGTTGTCTGTCCTTATGATAAGCTGTCCTGGATATAAGAGGTCCTTGAAGGCTGTCAGAGCATTTTGTACAGCTAGCATTTCTTTTTGATTGATGTGCAGATTCCTTTGATCTGCAGTCCATATGCCTTGAACGCACCGTCCTGCCATGTGTGCCCCCCCAGGCATAGTCCGATGCATCTGTTGTCATAGTTTGCCTGGCTGGGGGTAAGGTGAAAGGTTGACCCTTGTTGAGGTGACATGCCTGTGACAACCATAGAAACTCCTGTTGAAGGCAGGGAATGAGAGGTATCATTGTTTCCAAGCTGTGGCTGTGTTGAGTCCATACGCTTTTTAGGTACCATTGTAATTTCCTCATATGCAGTTTTGCAAATGGTATTAGTAGTATGCAAGATGCTATGAAGCCCAAGGCCCACAGAATTTTTCTTGCAGGGAGTTGGGTCTTTGTTGCCATTGTTCTGAAGTATTGAGTTAATTGTAGTTTGTCTGGCGTCAGATAAGCCATCTGGGCCGTTGTATTTAAGCTGGCACCCAGGAATGTCATATTTTGTGAGGGCACCAGTTTTGATTTCTTTTCGTTTACTGTGTACCCTAGGCAACTTAGAAGGTGTTTTACAAAAGCCAGGTGTTGTAAGAGAATGTCCTTGTTTTCTGCTTGGATGAGGCAGTCGTCCAGGTATGGGTATATTTGAATTCCTCTTTGTCTGCAGTATGCAATTACTGGTGCCAGGCATTTTGTGAAGACCCTGGGCGCAATAGATAAGCCAAAGGGCAGTGCAGAGAATTGGTAATGGGTTGAACCTGCAATGAAACGGATATCATCTGCAATTTTGTCTGATAGGGACATGCAGGTATGCCTCCTTGAGGTCCAACGTTACTAGCCAAGCTTTCTTGCCCAACATGGGAAGAAGCTGCTGTAGTGTTAGCATCTTGAATTTGGGTACTTGCAAGAAGGTGTTTATAATTGAAAGGTCCAGAATGGGTCTCCAATCATTGTCCTTTCTGGGGACTAGAAAGAGCCTCGAGTAAAATCCTTGGCCTTGCTCCTGTGTAGGTACCAGTTGAATGGCTCATGTCCATGAGAGCTGTAATTTGTTTTTGTGCCTCTGCCCATTGATTTTGTGGCAGGTTTGGCATTCCTTTTATCCTTGGCAAGGTGTGGAAATGGAATCTGTACCCTTGTGAGATAATGTCTAGGACCCATTTGTCCTTCGTGACGATGCGCCAGTTGTCTGCAAAAAATGCTAATTTTCCTCCCAAGGGAGCTGCCAAGAGAGTTTTGCTTGGCAGTTTGAGGTTTAAGTCATTGTGTTTGCCTTCTAGTAGTTTGGGACCTGTCTTCTCCTCCCTTCTGTGTTGCAGTGCCCCATTGGCGAGGTTTGTAAGGGATTTGTGCTTGTCCTCTGCCCCTTGGGCGCCTGTATTTACTCCTCTGTGGTCTGTCAGTAGCTGGAAAGGACCAATTTTTTGTTAGCCAATTTCTGCTGAAGCGTGGGGGCTGTACCTGTAAGAAATCTTTGACCGTCTGCATAGATTTTGCCTTAACCTCCATTTTCTTTAAAACCTCCTCTGCTTTAACCCCAAATAAGACATCCTGCTGTAAGGGTGCATCTAGTAACTTTGCTTTAACATGATCAGGCAGAGATTGTTCCTTTAACCAAGCATGCCTACGTATAACAGACCCAGTAACAGCTGCTCTAGAGGAAGCTTCCAAGGTATCAAAACCACATTGCAAAGTATGTTTTGCCCACCTGTTCATCTGCATGCAACAGATCCTGCATTTCCTTGAATTAAGACTGTTGAGGGTGTGTGCCCATCTTTTGCTTTATTTGAGACATTAGGAATTGCTGGTATTTAAGCATGTGAAATTGACAATTTAGTGCTCTCATAGCTAGAGTAGCTGAGGTGTAAACCTTCTTCCCCCACCTATCTAGTGCTCTGGAGTCCCTTTCAGAGGGTACAGGATTTTTACCCATAGAAGCCTTAGCCCCTTTGAGACCCTGGGAGATAATGTGTGAGAGTCAGGCACTCTATAGTATCTATCTGGTTTGGCTGGAGCAGGAGGCAGAGAATCTGGATTTAGACTAGATTCTAAGAAAACAATCCACAATGTCTAAAACTAGGGGGATAGCAAGTGGTCTGTGCTGGGGGAGTAAAAAACTCTGAGCATTTTCTTTGAGTCTGAGTACTCCTGACCTTCCCAGTGGAAATGTTCTCTCATGGTATGTAAGGTTTCCCCAAAGGAATAGTCTTCAGGGGGAGAAGCTGAGGGAATGGAGTCTTCAGCATCAGAATCTTCATAAGAGGGAAAGGAGTAATCCTGTTCCTCAGAGGAGCCTGAGGAAACAAACACTTTATCAGAGGAGGCATAATCCTCTTGTCTAGGCCTTTTGTGGGGGGGGGTTGGGAACCTCTGACTAAAGAAATCAAATCTTCAACCATTTTAAGCATCTGTTTCTTAGGCATGGGGCCTTGAACTGGAGACTGAAGTGTAGTCTTTTTTGGTTTTAGAGGAGTCTTAAGCTTAGCATAAGATTTTATGGTGAGAGTAGTCTGAGGACACCTTCAGAAACCAAAGGTGTTTCTACAGCACCGGCCTCTCCTTCTGCAATGTCATCGGTAGGGCCTAAAGAAAATGGCCGAGTCAGCCTAGACCTCTGCTGGAGAATCCGAAGCAGTCTAGGGATCCAATTCAGCAGTAGCCAGGGGCTTGGTAGGCGCTTCACTGAAAACCGGAGAACCGGCGACCGGCCTCTGAGTCTGGCTTGGATCTAGGCTGCCTGTCTATCTTTGCGCTTTTTATGCACGCCGGTAGTCGGTTGCTCCGACGGCATAGTGTAATTAAATTTCCTACCGAAGTAGTGTCGTGCGAAATCAAAGCATCGCTTTATAGTTCGCTTATTGAACCTAGCACAAAACAGACAACCAGTGACATCGTGGGTCTGGGCCTAGGCAAGGTATACAAAAAGAATGAAAGTCCTTATGAGGTATTTGCTTCCCACAAGAAATGCAATTGTTAACTTTTTCTGACATCGGACTGAGGCAAGAAAAGGTTCCCCAACAGGGTACTTAGCTTTGAAGACTTTGGACTGAAACTCTATAAAATCTCAGGTGTCGGCTGACCAGCACTTGTAAACTGCTTCTGCTTCGGGCACCGCGTGGCAAGAAAGACTGAAGAAAATGTCGGATGCCTCATATACCCCTGGCGCACTGACGTCAGGGAAGAAGCGACAGCAACAGACGCCGGACCAAGACTTTGGAATTCAGGCAGACTGCGGGACCACCTGACGACAGGATAACCCAAGTGTGATGACTGCAGCAGGGTAACACGATGAACATCTATCAAACTGAGCTTTATCCTGTCCCAAGTACAATCTCCACTGCATGTGCCCATCTAAGAAATGCAGGATTCTCTCCACTCTGTTCTGTGAGGAAGCAGGAAAAACATGAATGAATGATACATAGGGAGACTCTGTCACTATGGAATTCTAGGAAGGGTCCCTGCACATCCATCCATCCTCAACCCCTTTTTCGCATTTTACACGAGGTTGGGTACCACTTCAACAGTGACAATCATCTCTAACAAAGGTGTACACCGCAGGGTGGCTAGCCCTGCCACGGTAGTTCATCTGTGCCACTCACTCATGCAAACACACACACCTACGGCCAGTTTAGTGTCCAATCCACCTACTTCATGTCTTTGGAATGTGGGAGGAAACAAGCATCTGAAGAAACCCACGCAACCGGAGTGAGGGCATGCAGACACCACACAGAAGGTACCCCAGCTGAGAACTGAACTGGAGAACCTCTTGTTGTGAGGTGACAATGCTAACCGCTGCAACAATGCACATGACAACTCGCAATTATGAAATTCACCTGGCTGAGGTCAAGGCTACCAAAAGGGTGGAGCACGGTCTTGCAACTTAATCTTGATATCTCAAAATAGAAAAGTTAAGCTTTCTACAAAAAGGCTCTTATGTGATGCAATCCTTCCCTTTTTGCAAACTGTTTTATTAGGAAATGGGAGAAAACAGTGGTTCCAGAAGCACACAGGCAGCAATAGCCAAGGAGACACAAGACCCTACTTTGAAAAGGTCAACAGATAGACGAGGTCTCGAGATGCCTGTGATGAAACTTTATTTCCTCTGTATTTGCACTAATGGTGGCATTTTCCATTTCGCTATTACAAGTTTTTTTTTTTTCATGCAGACTTTTCTGGCCTCCCTTAAGATGTGAAGCACATTAGCAGAGAACATGTGTCGAGATGAGACTACTAAATCATCCACAAGTTTGGGCGAACAGTCTACACCTGTTCTGGGTTAAGAGGTCCACATCTGGAGGCAGCATATGTTTCCTTGATATGTTCAGCAGAAGGGAGAAATAATGTTGCCTGGGCCAAGAAGGTGCAATCAAGAGTATTTTTTGTCCTCTCCTCTGGCATTTTGTAATTGGGTTTAATGGAATGGGGAAGGGAAGTATACAGTCAGAAATGTGCCCAAGGAACGGAAAAGGCATCTGCTGCTCACGTCTCTTGTAGGTATCCTGGTGCAACACTTGTTCAACTGCCTGTTGTCTAAAGAAACAAAAAGGGCTAATTTTGGCATATACCACAACAGGACTAAGTCCAAGAACATCTCCCCTTTAACTTCCATTAATTGGAAATCGTCTTATTCTGCATATATATTCTGCCAAACTGGTTCTGAGAAGGAATGCACTGTGTCCTTATGTCAAATCGCTCTCCTGTGCCAGTTCCCATATCTGCATGGATACTCTGCAGAACAGAACACTGAACTCCCCCTTTGCTTTGTACCACCTAACAGCAGTCCTGACGAGACTTGCAGGGTTTCCTGGTGCCAAATGTGTCTGAATTCTCTGATGGCTGGGATAACCGCCATAATCTCCATGATATTTACGTGCTTCTTTCTGAAGTTCCCATTCCAAGTCCCCTGCACTTTCAGCTACCCAAGAGGCTTTCCCATTCAGAGACCAAGGAGTCCATTGTGAGGATCTGAGAAAATGGCTTCATTTTGGAGAGATTTTCATTACCTGCCATGCAATATACTTAATGCAGGTTAGACGGAAATGCTTATCTAAGGAATACTCTTGCTGGCACCACCTGTTTCTAACACATTTTATTACAAGGACAACCTTGTCAAGAAAGCCATCAGTATTGCAAGAGACTATGCACCTCCTGATCCTGAAGAATTTCCATGCAGCAAGACGGCTGCAAATTACCAGTCTTGCTGAAATACTGGGTTAGAAATAGGATCTTGCCTGTGGGGTAAGCAAGACGCTTTCCTTCCAAGTCAAGAGCAGCTCACAGGAAGGTGTCTAACTCAGAAGCAATTAACAGTCATCTTTAGACCCGCAAGAGGTAACTGTTCAGATAGGGACAAATATGAACACTTTGTCCTTCAAAAGGCAACAACTGCATTCAATCACATTTTAAATAAATTAAGTACAGTAGGCACGCAAAAGAGCAAAGATGTGAATTGGTAGTGGAAGCTCCATGCTTCACATCTTAGGAGTTGATGGTCCCTTTTGTTTGCTACAGGGATATATTTATTGGCATTTGTTTACAGAGATAACCCACTGAACAATAAGAACCCAATGTTAGAGGACGCCCGGTGAGAAAAGTTCCACAATCAGTATACACATAAACAGAGATATAGAATAGGATTTAACATTTGTAAAGGTCCATAAACATGCACATGAAGTAATTAGGAATTAGTTACAGAAAAGGTAAAATAGGATTTGTCAATACAGTTAAAATAAACTTATAATACAATACAAAGTGAGACAAATCAAATGTAAAGGCCAACAATGCATAACACTTCTGTCATAAAAGTATTAGGGTACACACAACACTGTATAGTTAGTGGCCATTAAAAACTAGGTAGCAACTAAGGGAAATAGAAATAAGAATATAACTGAAGAGTAGGGCAAGTCAGGTTTTTGAGTGTGATGGGTTGGTGCAAGAGCAGATCCAGCAAGAAGACAGGTAGACTTAAAGAACTTTTGAATGATGTGAGGTTTTTATTAGATCCAGTTGTCAGTGGTAAAGCATTCGAGGCTTTGGCTACAGAAAATGTATAAAGATGGCCAGCAGGCAAGTTAGGCTTGTGCACCTGCAAAAGATGTTGATTTTCAGACCTGAGAGACATTTGGGGTAGATAACTGCTGAATAGGGAGGTGAGGGCAGGACAAGCTAAGGGTCCCATGACAGTAGAGGGAAGCAAAGAAAATCAGTAAAAGCTGATGGCAACCATGCATATTCTAAAGCTATGGAGTATTTCAGAGCAGTCTCTATTGGAGCGGTACTATAACTACTTAGTTATTTAAAATAGTGCTGTATAATAAACAAAAACTATAATCTTAGTCCAGCAGGGACAGTCAGTTAGCGGCATGGTAAACTAAATGGAAATATAACAGTTTTAGCCACTTATAACATAAGGAATTACTGAAAAAAGGGGAACAAAAGAAGCTGCATTACTCTGGGGGGGGGGGGGATCCACGAGCTACATGCTTGCCAGACAGCAAGCCACTATTACAATACACAATTAAAAAGAAGTTTGAAGCATCACGTTAAGTAGTCGAAGCAGAAAATAAGAAAATACAGAACGCATACTTTGTTACTGCAAATCTGTATTGTATGCAAATGCAGGGAATTTAAATGTATCCTTGGACCTCTTATCAAATTTTCAGCAGGGTGCAATTTTGTTGAAGTGGAGTCTAAAATGCCACATCACTTAAATTATGGATTTGGTGACTTCTTGTAAGAGTGTAATGTATTTTGAAGAGGTATGCTTTCCACAAGTGCGATTATAAGGGTAGCAGACTGGGCAAGCATGCAACTCAGGAAGATCCAAAGTGAAAATCTGTTCAAACAGTGGGGCAACTTAGAAAATCAGTATGGACAGGAATTATTTAGGTCTAAGGTCACCATAAGGGCTTGTGGAAAAAGTCTGGTTAAGAAATTCAGTAATTAAAACATTCTGAATTTTGGAATAAAAAGAAACTTGTATATTCTTAACAGATCTAGAATGGGTGCCCAGAACCCTTCTTTTCTCAGGACTAGAAACAGCGTGAAGCAGAACCCTATTTCCCCTACACAGCCTTTTTGGGACTCTCTCTACAGAGCCTTGTGATGTGCCATTTAAAAGTTTTTCTATCTGCAGGGACATTAGATACTCCTACGTTTTTCTAAGGGTGGAATGCCCATGACTTTTGGAATCGGTTTATGATCTACAGCACCCACTTGTCATGAGTAATTACCTCCCAATGGTCAAAAAAGACAACTAGCCTACTTCTTATTCTTCACTGGCACAGGAAAAGTACAGTTTTGTACCTACCATAAATGTAGATGTTAGAGTGTATACACTGCTGCAGTCATTACACTTGGGTTATCTGCTGTCAGGCGGTCCCCGCAGTCGGCCCGAGTTCCAAAGTCTTGGTCCGGCATCGGTTGCAGTCGCTTCTTCCCTGACGTCAGTGCGACAGGGGTATAAGAGGCAGCCGACGCAATTTTCTTCAGTTTTTCTTGCCCCAGATGTCAGGTGCCCCCAAATAGGAAGGCAATACATAATGCTAAATAAACATACATAATAAATAAAAAACAATAGCTACAGCTATAAGCAAATATACCATATAGGTTGTATAAAAAGAGAGGTGTAGATAAGTCCCAGCTAAGAAAGAGGGGATGGAGGGAGGGTAACCTGGACTGCAGCAGTGTATACACTCGAACATCTACATTTATGGTAGGTACAAAACTGTACTATGTTCATCGTGTTGCACGGCTGCAGTCAATCACACTTGGGATGAATCCCAAAGCTGAGGCTGGGTGGCTGGTTCTAAACAGGGTTAGGAGTGGCCATGAGGCCCTGCAGAACTGCAGTGGCAAAGCCAGCTCTGGTTTTGAGTATAGAGGCAAGTGGTAATGTTTGGCAAAGGTGTGCACAGAACTCAAAGTTGCAGCCTCCAAAATATCCTTGGTTGGTACTCTAAGAAAGGCTGCTGAGGTGGCTGTAGCCCTGGTGGAATGTGGCCTAATGTTACCAGGCACAGTTTTCCCATGTGTGTAGCAGAAACTGATACAATGACCTATCCATTTTGAAATGGTCTGTTTTGAAATAGCTTTTCCTTGTGATCCTGCAGCATAGGATACAAACAGTTGGTCAGATTTTCTGAAATCTTTTGTTTTATCCAAGTAGAAACGTAACTGTCTGTGAATGTCCAAATAATGTAGAAGCCTCTCCCCTTTATTCTGGGGATTAGGATAAAAGGTGGGCAAATTGGTTTAAGAGCCACACTGGATACCATCTTTGGCATAAAGGTAGGGTTAGTTCGTAAGGAAACTCTTGTCTTGATGAAAAATGATGAAAGGTTCCACTGCCATTAGTGCCTGTAACTCTGAGACTCTCCATGCTGAAGTTATTACTAGCAGCAGAGCAGTTTTCCATGAAAAAACTTTAATTCTGCTGAAAAAGCTGGTTCAAAAGGTAAAGTTTTTCCAAAACAAAACTGAGGTCCCAAGTTGGTGTTGGTGCTCTCCGGGGCGGTCTTATGTTCTTTGCCCCTCTGAGGTATTGTCTTAGTAATGGATGTGAAAAAAATAGGAGGATCCGTGTTGTAATGAGCTGAAATAGCTGAAGCGTGGATCTTATTAGATGAAAAGGAAAGGCCTTTGTCCAGCATCTCAGTTAAATATTGTAATATCTGAGGAATATTTGGGACAAAAGGGTTTAGGCCTTGAGCCTGGTTCCAGGCGCAGAATCTTTTCCATTTTTCTGAGCAAGTTTCCTAATGCTGGGTCTCCTGGCCTCCAAAATGACATCCATAACAGCTTTAGAAAGGAGTGTTGACTGGTTGTTTAAGTAATCTGCCATGCAGCCAGATTTAAGGTTTTGAGTTGGCTGTGCAGGATCGGATTGTTTTGCTGAGTCAGAAGATGAGGAATTTGAGGTAAAATCCATGGTGGACCTTGAGCAATGTTCCCTAATATTGGATACCAGTGCTGTCATGGCCAGTCCGGAGCAATGAGGATCACTTGTGGCCTCTCTAGTCTGGCTTTCAGGAGTACCTTTGCCAGAAGAGGCAGTGGAAGGAAGGCATAAACTTTTAGTGTTTTCCAACTGAATGATAGGGCGTCCACTTTCCACGCTAGTGTGTGGTATGTCCTTGTGCAAAATTTCTGCAGTTGGTAGTTTAGGAGGGAGGCAAAAAGATCCATGTTTGGGCTCCCCCATTTTTGAGTTATCATTGTGAATACTTGTGGATTTAGTTTCCACTCGTGAGGATCCATGATATTTCTGCTTAGATAGTCTGCCAGTGTATTTTACTTTCCTGGCAGGAATTGTGCTTGCAGTTGAACTTGATAGGCTAGTGCTGTATTCCACAAAGTCATTGCTTGCCTGCATGGGGGTAGGAATGTGTGCCCCCTTTTGTTTGTTTATGTACCAGATCACTGTGGTGTTGTCAGTCTTTAGCAGCAATTGTCCTGGATGTAGAAGGTCCTTGAAAGCTGTTAGGGCATTTTGTACAGCTAGCATCTCTCTGATTGATGTTGAGATGCATTTGGTCTGTGGTCCACTTGCCATGAATACATTGCCCTGCCATGTGTGCTCCCCAGGCGTAATCCGATACATCCGTTGTTATTGTCTGCCTGGCTGTGGGTAAAGTGAAAGGCTGTCCCTTGTGGTGACATGCCTGTGCCCACCACAGAAACTCCTGTTGAAGGCAGGGAATGAGTGGTATTATTGCTTCCAAACTGTGGCTGTACTGAGTCAACACACTTTTCAGATACCATTGTAACTTCCTCTTATGCAGTCTGGCATATGGAATTAGTAGAATGCAAGATGCCATGAACCCCAAGGCCTGCAGAATCTTTCTTGCAGGGAGTTGGGTTTTTGTTGCCATCAATTGAAAGTATTGAGTCAGTTGTCCTTGTTTGTCTGGCATGAGATAAGCCATCTGGGCCGTTATATTTAAGCTGGCACCCAGGAATATTCTCTCGTGAGGGCACTAGTTTTGACTTTTCGTTTACTGTGTACCCCAGGCAAAGTACAGTTTTGTACCTACCATAAATGTAGATGTCCGAGAGGAATGCATCTGCAGTCCTTACAAATGGGTTGTCCTGTCGTCAGGCAGCCCTTCGGTCGGCCGGATTCCAAAGTCTGGGTCTGGCTTCGGCTGGTGTCGCACTTCACCCGACGTCATTGCGGCAGTTCTTCGGGTATAAAGGCATCAGCCAACGCCATTTTCCTCAGTGTTTCTTGCCCCAGATGCCAGGTGCCCTCTTGGATGGCTAAATTTGGATAAATGCCAAATATTCCAAATAGTAGAGAGCAAACACAAAATAAGCATGTATGTACATATATACAAACAAATACACCATAATAGATCCCCCCCAAGCTAGCTGAAGATTGGTAAGTACCCTAGGAGTACCTCAGAGGGGAAGGAGGGTGGGTAATCCTGACTGCAGATGCATTCCTCTCAGACATCTACATTTATGGTAGGTACAAAACTGTACTATGTCCTTCAAGGATGCATCTGCAGTCCTTACAAATAGGTAGAATACCATAGCTAGGCTAGGGGAGGAGGAAATGAGAGTAGATTATGGTGTAGTTAGTATCCCTTGCAAAACAGCAGTGGCAAAGCCAGCACGGGATCTAGAGTATAGAGGTAAATTATAATGCTTGGCAAATGTATGCACGGAGGTCCAAGTAGCAGCCTCTATAATGTCCTTGGTAGCCACTCCTCGTAAGAAAGCTGTGGTAGTGGCTGTAGCCCTTGTGGAGTGAGGCCTGATGTTCTCTGGAGTTTTCTTTCCATGGTAGGAGTAACAAAATCTAATGCAATTTCCTATCCATTTGGAGATTGTCTGTTTAGAAATTGGTTTTCCTTCCTTTCCTGTTGCATATGCTACCAAAAGCTGGTCAGTTTTTCTATTGTTTTTTGTCCTGTCCAGGTAGTAGCGTAATTGTCTGTGTACGTCCAAGGTATGCAAGAGCTTTTCTCCCCTGTTCTGTGGATTGGGGAAGAATGTAGGAAGGTGGATAGCCTGGTTTAAAGAGACTCTGGATACCACCTTAGGCATAAATGTAGGATTTGTTCTCAAGGACACTATCTTGATGGAAGATCAGGAAGGGTTGTACTGCCATTAATGCCTGTAGCTCAGAGACCCTTCTTGCTGAAGTTACTGCCAGCAGGAAAGCAGTCTTCCAGGATAAGTATTGCAATTCTGATGTAGCTGCTGGTTCGAAAGGAGGTAGAGTCAGTTTTTCTAGCACAAAGTTCAAGTCCCATGCTGGCAATGGAGGTTTCCTGGGAGGTTTTACATTTTTAATTCCTCTCAGAAACTGTGTGAGCAGAGGATGCGAGAAGACAGGAGGATCCAAGCTATATTGTGCTGAAATAGCTGATGCATGTATCTTGGAGGAATAGGACAGGCCTGTATCTCTTGAATAGCTCTCATGTCCCATGAGTTCTGTAACTTGTTTCTGAGCCTCTTCCCCATTGATTTGGTGGCAGGTTTTGGCAGCTTTTTAGCCTTGGTGTGAAAGTGGAACCTGTAACCTTGAGAAATAGATACAATAGAACCCATTTGTCTTTGCAAAAGTGCTAGTTTTCCTCCCAGGAGCTGCCAAAGAGAGAGAGATTGCAGCGGAGGTGGAAGTCATTGGGACTGTTTTTTTTAAGATTTAAGATCTGGCCCCTCCTTCTCTTTCTGGGTACCCCCCTTGAAGTTCTTGTAAAGAGCCCTCGGCTCTTGTGGCTGACCTCTGCCTGCCCCTGCTGTTCCTGTCCCTCTGTTTGTTGGAAGAGTTTTTTGGTTGGCAATTTTGTTTGCAGCGCAAAGGGGAAAATCCTTGACAGTCTGCATAGATTTTGCCTTATCCTCCATTTTCTTTAAAACCTCTTCTGCTTTGACTCCAAATAACACATCCTGCTGTAAAGGTGCATCCAATAACTTTGCTTTAACATGATCAGGTAAACTTTGTTCTTTTAACCAAGCATGTCTACGAATGACAGACCCTGTAACTGCTGCTCTACAAGAGGCTTCTAATGGATCAAATCCACATTGCAAAGTATGTTTTTCTCACTTGTTCTGCTGCATGCAATAAATCCTGCATTTCCTTATAGTCAGGCAGCTCTGAATTTGGAAGCATTTTTTGCTTTAACTGAGAAATCAAATATTGCTGATATTTCAGCATGTGAAACTGGCAATTTAAGGCCCTCATGTCTAGAGTAGCTGAGGTGTACACTTTCTTTCCCCATCTGTCTAATGCTCTAGAATCCCTTTCAGAGGGAACTGGATTTTTAGCAGTAGAGGCCTTAACCCCTTTGGGACCCTGGGAAATGGTTGCTGGGTCAGCAACAGGGCTCTTGTACAGAAATTTGAGAGAGTCAGAGACTCTGTAGTATCTGTCTGGTTTGACTGGGGCTAGAGGTAAAGAATCAGGATTCAGACTAGATTCTGAATAAACATCATCCACAATGTCTAATACTGGTGGAATAGCAAGGGGTCTGTGCTGAGGCAATAAGAGGAACTCTCGGAGCCTTTTCTTGGATTCCGAGTAATCCTGGCCCTCCCAGTGAAAATGTTCCATCATGGTATGCAAGGTTTCCCCAAAAGAGTAGTCCTCTGGGGGAAAGGATGAAGGAATTGATTCTTCAGCATCAGAATCCTCATATGGGGGGAAAAAGATTATTCCCGTTCCTCAGAGGAATCCGAGGAAATGGAAACCTGGTCAGATGAAACAGTCTTCCTCCTGTCTAGGCCTTTTATCAGGAGGGGGATGGGAACCCGATCAGGGTAATTAAGTCTTCGGCCATTTTGAACATCTGTTTCTTAGGCATGGGGGCCTGTACTGGAGAATGCTGTACTGGCTTCTTTACTTTTAAAGGAGTTTTAGACTTGGCATAAGATTTTATAGTTAGTGTAGTCTGTCTGAAGACACCTTCTGCAGCTGAGGTTTGATCAACTGCACCGGATTCCTCTCCAGGAATGGTGTCGGTAGGGCCTAAAGGTATAGTATCCAGAGGCCCAGCCATCTCCACTTGGTAGTTCGAGGCAGCTTGTGGTTCTAATTCAGCGGTTGTCAGGGGGTGCGAAGGCGCCTCTCTGGATACTGGAGAACCGGCGACTGGCCTAGCAGAGGCCTCGTCGTCAGGTTTGGGTCTCTGATGCCTGCCCTTATCTTTACGCTTATGTATCCCAGTCGTCGGTTGCTCCGACGGCATGGTGTAATTGAATTTTCTACCAAAATAATGTCGGGCAAAATCAGACATTTAATAGTGCGCTTGTTAAACCTAGCACAAAACAGACCAGTGACGTCGTGGTCTGGGCCTAGGCATGGAATACAATAAGAATTAAAATCCTTGAGGTATTTGCTTCCCACAAGAAATACAATTATTAACTTCGGTCTGAGGCAAGAAAAGTTTCCCCAACGGGGTACTTAGCTTTAGTGAAGACTTCGGTTCTGAAATTCGAATTGAAAATCTCAGGAGTCGGCCGACCGGCACTTGCGAACTGCTTCTGCTTCGGGCACCGCGCGGCAAGAAAGACTGAAGAAAATGGCATCGGCTGCCTCTTTTATACCCCTGTCGCACTGATGTCAGGGAAGAAGCGACCGCAACTGACACCGGACCAAGACTTTGGAACTCGGGCCGACTGCAGGACCGCCTGACGGCAGATAACCCAAGTGTAATGACTGCAGCAGTGTAACACAATGAACATCTAGGAGGGTTAGTAGTGGGGGGAGACTACACTGGACATTTTGGCAAAGATGAGGAGGGAGGTGCGGTTCTATGTCATAGCTACGCCCTCTGGTTATCACAGCACTGAGGGTCCATTGGTCTACATTATCTGCCCTTCCTCCGTTTTTGGGCTCCGTTATTTTTTTTAGGATAGCGTCTGACATACATAAGTGGAGAAAGAACAAAACATCCTTGATACACTGCATTAGTTTTTACCCTCCTCGTCAATTTCTTAAACTCATTCTCTAGATGAGAGCGTCCAAAGAGAACCTCCTTATCCAGATGGGCATCCAGGAGGTCCAACTTTTACATGCGCTGGTAGGGACTGAAGCCTCAAAGGCATGTCTAACAGCGGACCTGGCAGCAGCTGGCTTGAAAGATGCATTTACACCAATTTAACCACATTTCATGGAGTACCTGAAAACTAAGGTTACACTGGTCAAGCATTTCCTTTCCAAGTCCCTTTTTCACCATTCCCCTTTGCCTTAAGTCATAGCTGTTCAAGCAGGAACTCCCGAAACTTTAACATGCAAGACTATCCATATACAGCCATGGCAGCCAGGATAGCTATGGAGCAAGCCCCCCCCCCAAATCAGTCAAGTATTCTGCTCTTCCTGTCATCTGGAAATGGGTTTCTGGCTGCAGCCACAATGGGCTTCATGCTAGAATCCATGGATACTGCTGTTGGATTCACAACAGGATTTTTGTGCAGATGCTTGTGGGAGTCATCAACCCTACAAAAGTAGTCTGACTTCCTGAGAGCAGGAGGCTAGAAGCTACAAAATCCAGACTGCAGGGATGTAGAATAAAAATCACCACAGACTTCCAACACTGGAGGTTATGACAGGAGTCTTAGTTCTGTCAGGTCCAAAAACGATCTGTACCTGATCAGAGTCTGATAGTAGTCCTTGTCTTCCTGTATCTTTCATCCTATGAAGGGCATTTCAAAAGAAAGAATGACCCTCAGGTGCCAAGTCTAAGGAGAGGGCATTTTCGCTATCCCATTGCATATAGGAGCTTGGGGGCATCTGGTTCACACATGCAATTTACTCCACCTCTGAATATGGAGTATCAGATTCTCTCTGAAGAGAGAATTCCCTTTTTCAGTTAACAGATGATACCCCTGATGCACAGGATTCTTCATGGCTGTCTGGACCTTATAAATTATACAAAATAATAGACCACTTTGAAGAGATCCTGAGTAATGATCTGGGAGCTAGGAGGCCAAAATCACAGTCTATGGCTGGAGTAAACTGACAGACAGATGGCCATTTGAGCTTTGGTTTCCTCGGTCTGTGCTTCAACATACAGTCTGGATGTTATGCCTTGGGACACTGGCAGACAGAGACCTTGATTTGGTTTGCCTAGACATTCACCTGGACAAATATCCTCACCACCATCAATGATAATACGGGCATCTGCACCCGAGGCCAGAGAAGCAGGCCATCCAATGTACTCTGGCTCATAAGTACGTGCCAGAGGCTTTGATCAAACAATGCACTAGGTATGCAGCTGCAAAGATGCCTCACAAACACCTTTACCCTTGAACCTGGTGGGTAATTTTAGTCAGTCAATCCATTCTCTCCTTCTTGGCTTTTCTCTTTTACCCTCTTGAGGATAAATAACTGGCTGATGCCATGGCAGACAAACAAAATGCACGATTTTCATAAAGGTACTTCTCAAGGGATACTACCCTGCATTTGATCGGCTGCTTTTAAAAAAAAAGGCAGTACAAGTTGTAGCGGTCTTTGTGTGGTATTTGCTTCAATCCCCGACACGTACAATACAATCTTCTTCTTTCGGCTTTTCCCAGTTAGGGGTCGCCACAGCGGATCACCTGTCCGCTCATGATTAGTAATGGAGTTTTACGGTGTCGAGTTACCAGCCTGGCGCCCAACCTTCCACAGAAGGCACATACGCACCCACTCACACCTAGGGCCAATTTAGAGTGTTCAATCCACCTACAGCATGTTTTTGGGATGTGGGAGGAAACCGGAGTACCTGGAGGAAACCCACGCATCCACAGGGAGGGACATGCAGACTAAAGAAGAAAGACACCTAGCCATGAATCAAACCGAAAACCTCTTGCTGTGATGGAGGGTGTCGAGTTACCAGCCTCCCAACCTTCCCCCACTCACACCTAGGGCCAATTTAGAGTGTTCAATCCACCTACAGCATGTTTTTGGGATGTGGGAGGAAACCGGAGTACCTGGAGGAAACCCACGCGACCACAGGGAGGACATGCAGACTCCGCACAGAAGGCACCCTAGCCATGAATCAAACCGGAAAACCTCTTGCTGTGAGGCGGCAACGTTAACCTCTGCACCACCGCGGCCGCCCTTGACATGTACAATACAATGCACTCCAACAATATGACATAAACATAAGAAAATTCCCCATCAGGGTACTTAAATTCTGGTTTTGGGCCAACATAATTGACGGGCACTACCAGGCAGCATGACATTCTCAAACTGCAGCAAGAAAGAGGTGAAGTTAGTACTGGCCAATGTCTCTCCATGAAGGTTGACCAAGCTGGAAGCAAGAAGGTGAAAGTTCTGGTACTCAGGCTGTCACATTTCTGTAGGCATGAACTGAAACAGTCAATAGTGCTTTGATGGTCTCAATAACTCCCAGCATTTCATTAATGCTGAAATGATTCCTTCTCTGGGTTTTACCACACATCTCTTGGATCCTCACCTCTACAGTGCGCGTTCCCCTGGCTCTGCATTTGATCAGCTGTTAATGAAAAAAGGAACACTGGGGACAATTGGGCATATTGTAATACAAAACCTTGCAAAAGAGAAAAAAAGCACTAGTTGTAGATATCCCAGTGTGGCATTTGCTTCTGTCCCTGACACGTACAATACAATGCACTCCAAAAATAGGGATATAAACATAAGAATTTCCCATCAGGGTACTTAAATTCTGGCTTTGGGCTAACCCAATGAACTGGCACAACCAGGCAACATGGCATTCACAAACTGCAGCAAGAAAGATGTAAAGACAGAACTGGCCATGATGCTTGACCAAGCGTAAAAAAGGAAGTTGAAAGGTTTGGTACTCAGGCTGTCACGTTTCAGCAGGCATAATGGGAAGTATGATTAGCATTTTCTATCCTCCTCTATCTTCTGTATTTCACTCAGCAGAAAAAGGTTATTGTAGGAAAAGAATACTATCCTGGAAAAAAAATTCTGATCTGGTTTCTGGAGAAGGAAAAAGATCCACCTCTGGTGTCCCACCTATAAATTACATGGAGAAATACATCCTTATTTAGCATTCACTCACTCATGCAGGCCAAGTTCTGTCCTGCTCAGCAGGTCTCCTTAGGTGTTCTGCTGAGATGGTATGCAATCACTTTAATTCATGTGCCACATCCCACACCTGGACTGCTTACTAGCACAACAGTTAAGAATGAGTTCCTCCCTGTTAGTGGATATACCACATTCCTAAGGCATTGTCTGAATGCTTTGAGATACTTCCTGCTGCCAAATATGCTTGAATGCTTTGATGGCCTCACTAACTGCCAGCATTTCTTTAATGCGGAAACGGATCGTCCTATGGGTTTTTACTGAACATACCTTGTATCCTCACCTCTCCAGTGTTCTCTCCCCTGGCTCTGCCTGAGAAGTCTGACAACTCTGGGTATCCAGGATTAGTGTAAAAGGTACCCCCCTAAATGAGTTGCACTTGTTGGAACTGCCATAAGAACTCTTCCTTGATGCAGGGCAGTAAAAGTAGTGTTGGGTACTACAAAAGCACAATTAGTTGGTTGTATCAGTTCCTCAGGTACTACTGTAGGTTCTTCATTTGCAATCTTGAATTTAACACCATCAAAACAGAACAGGCCGCATAGCCCAGCACACTAAGAAAAGTACAGTTGTGTACACTTACCATAAATGTAAACGTTAGAGTGTATTCACTGTTGCAGTCATCACATTTGGGTTATCTGCTTGCAGTAGCCCTCAGTCGGCCTGATTAACAAAGTCTTGGATCCTGCATCAGTTGCTGTCCCATCTTCCATGACATCAGGTAGTCAGGGGTATAAATAATGCAGCAGACGCCATTACATCAGTTTTTCTTGCCCCACATGTCAGTTGCTCCCATAATGGGAAGCAATTTCATATACATAAGGATGCACCTCAAAAAAAAAAAAAAAAAAAAAAAAAAAGCTTAATATAGTAAGCAAGAATAGAGGTATAGCCAATAGAAGTCAGGGGGCTGGTGGGAGGGTAACTAGGACTGCAACAGTGAATACACTCTAACATCTACATTTATGGTAAGTGTACGCAACTGTGCTATGTTCTTCGTGTTTCACTGTTGCAGTCATCACATTTGGGTAGATTCCCAAAGCTAAGGATGGGAGGAGGACATTAGATAGCATTAGGACCAGCTATAAGGCCCTGCAAGACTCATCTAAGTCGGTATCTGATGTAGTAGACTCAGGGGAGTCTGTGTACTTCCTCTTACACGTCCTCTTACGCGGGGGTTCTGCTGCAGGATCAGGAGAAACCTTGGAAGAGGAAGTTCTTCCCAATGGGGAAACCTGGGGTGATGGATCTCTGGGTCCGGGAGCAAGAGACATCAACAGGCACCGAAGATGGAGGAGCTAAAGGAATAGACCGTTGACCTAGCTCAGGGGCTAGGACACTCCATCACCTCAAAGGCTCCTCTCTCAGGGAGGCCAGAAGAATCCCACTCCGAAGAAACAGGAATCCCCGGCCCCACCGAGAAAGAAGGCTCCGAAGCCGATGTCTGTGCAGAGCTCACCAATGCTGAAGCTCCAAGAGGGAGAGCAGGGTCGGACAAGGGTCCGATGCCACTCTTCCCCCTCAGAGCCGACAAGGGAGACCCGACGACCGGATCCCTCCAAAGAAGGTCTCATGGAGGAGATCGGAGCCGAAGATGTTGTAGCCGAAAGGGGAAGTATCGGATCCGGCGCACCCACGGTCACCGTTCCGAGAAGCTCCGGCTCCGAACTCTGAAGGAGAGTCGGAGGAGGAAGTTCAGGGGGATGAGAAATAGCAGACGTCTGTTGAGACGGGCTATGGAGCATTTGGGCTAGTGCCTGTGACTTCAACAGTCTGCTTACCACTCTCTCTAAATCGTGGTCTGACAGCCTGGAAGATCTTGAAGATCGGCTCCGATGGCTCCGCTCCGACAAAAGAGGAGATACCGGAGCCGAACGAATCGACTCCAGGGAAGGAGACCGAGATCTCTTCCTGGATGGAGCCATCGGAGCCGACGACCCCTCGGCTCCAGATGGAGCCAAAGACTTATCGGCTCCAATACTGGATAAAGACATGGGCTCCGGCCGGAGCCGACAAAGTAATGAGTACTTGTGTATCGGAACCAGACGGAGCCGACACTACAACCTCCAAAGTGGTTGGAGCCACAGCCGAAGGCTTGAGAACTACAGCCTGGGCCTTAGATGGCTTAGAGGGCTTAACCGACCCAGCCTTGGTCGGAGAACCCTCTGGCTTTAACAAGCCACGAAGAATCAGTTTCTTCGTTCCTGCAGGACTCTCTGGCTAAAGGAGTGACAAATAGCACAGGAGTCCTGCAGGTGTAAAGGCCCCAGGCAGTACACACAAGAAGTGTGACCGTCTGTCAGAGACATTTTGGCAGCACGAGTCACACTTCTTGAAGCCTGAAACCTTCACTTCTTTAGACATAATTATGTCCAAAAATACACAGACACACAACAATCACACAGTTAACCCACAAAAGAGACACAACACTAACCTGACAGGAATTAACTGAGAGGGAGGTTTAAGGCCTGAAGAAAGGAAATAAATCCTGACGTAAAAGAAGGGGAATATAGGGTAGGAGATTAGCTATAAGTATAAAAATATACCCAATAAATGACAAATAGGAATAAGGGAGAAAAAACCCTGACTAATGTTATACAAATTGAAGCTTTACCTGAGCTGGTAAAAAGGAGACCTCTTCGCGAAGCGGCAAACGAGATCTGGGGTAGTCACGCCTTGCATCATGGGATATAGGGTTGCCTCGAGCTGGTAAAATGAGTTCTCGAGCTTAGCAAGTGCCGAGTCGGAGCAGAGGATCGGCTCCGAACCCATCCAGCAAGAATGAAGGCGAGTTTGACAAATTAACATTGAGCTTTGACTTTAAAGGGTAACTCCTTTCCCTGAGAAGTGTAAATAAAGGAAATATAACTAGAGATCCAGTTCGATAGTGTGACCTTGGAAACTGGCAAGCCCATTCTCACCTCAGCAAAAGAAACAAACAGCTGTTCTGATTTTCTAAATCCTTTGGTCCTGTGGATATAGAAACGCAGTTGCCTGTGCACATCCAATTGGTGGAATGTATACTCTGCTTTATTGGTGTGATTAGGGAAGAACACTGGCAATTCAATTGTTTGGTTTAAGTGAAATTGAGAACAGACTTTAGGAATAAAGGAAGGATTGGTCCGGACAGAAACCCTGTCTTTGTGAAAAATTAAATGTGAAGGTTTAACTGATGGGGCTTGTAGTTCAGAAACTCGTCTGGCTGAGGTTATTGCTACCAGTCTTCCAAGACAGGAATTAACTGACAACTATGGGCTGGTTCAAAGGGTGGCAAAGTCTAGACAGGACTAGATTCAGATCCCAAGGAGGAATGGGGTCTTGCACAGAAGATCTCATCATGGAACCCCTAAGAAAGGATTTGCACAGTTTGTGAGACAAGACTGGAATCATTAATCCCCGCATGAAAATTAGATATTGCTGCTAGCTGAACTCATTGTAGCAGTCGCTGAACCCTGGTGAAAAGAGTTCTGAAAGGAACTCAAACAATAGTAATGGGAGGTGTAAATGGATCAACTTCTCAGTTGTGTGCCTATATAGAAAATCTCTTCCATTTACTGTGATACAATTTTCTAGTCGAAGGCTTGTGAGAAGAGGTAATAATATGGGTTACAGCTGGAGACAGATCATGAAGCCTGACTAGTGATGGAACTGGAGCAGCCATACTGTCAGTTTGAGTGTGGAGACAGGGGTGAAGAGAACCTGACGTGTGTCAGGAGGTCTGGCACTGGGTCCAGAGTCCATGGATCGTCTAACAGGTGAGGCTCGAGAAAAGGGATCCAAATCTGACTAGGCCAGTAAGGGGTGATGAGGATCATCTTGCTTCCCAACAACATTGCTTTCTGTATGACCTTGGGAATGAGTGGAAAAGGAGGAAAAGCATAAAGGAGTCCCAGGGACCAATCGTGGACGAGTGCATCTCTTGGAGACTCTCCCGGAGAGGGGATGAGGGAGAAAAAGGTGCTGCATTTGGTGTTGATGGGGCTGGCAAACAGATCGCAGCAGGGTTGTCCCCACTTGTGTTAGATCCAACAGGCTACTTTCTGCTTCAAGGACCATTCGTGAGGCCCTGCTTAGCTTGTCCGCTATCACGTTGGAAGTCCCCAGGATGTGCGTTGCAATGAGAAAGCGTTGGGAAGAAATCACCCAATTCCAAACTCGCAGGGCCTCTCTACTTAAGGGGTATGATCTGGTTCCCCCTTGTTTGTTTAGATACCAAACCACCGACATGTCGGTCTGGATAGCTATCGTCCCTAGAGGGAGAAAGTTGTGAAGTGATTGCAACGGTAGAAGCACCACTCATCTCTAGGACACTGATATGCAGATGGGCCTCCTGATCTTGCCATGTGCCCTGGACAGTCCTGCCAAGATAATGCCCCCCCCCCACCCTGAGAGGCATCCGTAGTCATAGTGGCAGCAAGTTGGTGCGGTATACAGGGAGTCCTTGTGGCAAGATGACCTGGTTGAATCCACCAACGTAGATCCTTTTGCAAGAATCTGTGATCAGAATCTGATGTAGAGGCAACTGCTGAAAGGATCACTGGGATGACAGGAGCCATTGGAGTATCCTCATATGTAGTCTTGCCAAAGGTACCAAGGGTATGGTCGATGCCATAGTTCCAAAAAGCTGCAACACCACCTTCACTTTGACTCTTCGAAGGGGGAAATATCCTGTAAATTTGCTGTGCAAGATTCTGTATTCTGTCTGTAGGTTGTCTGGCTGTCATAGCAACCGTGTCTATGTTTGCTCCTATAAATGTTATAGACTGAGTGGGCAAAGTAGAGGATTTTTCCCAGTTTATAGAGATTCCCAACTGGGAACAGAGCTTTATTTTGGAATCTCTCGAATGAACTAGACTATGCCTGGTGGTGGCGGTCAGGAGCCAATCGTCCAGGTATGGAAAGACTTGGATTCCCTGACGCCTCAAATGAGCTGTGACTACGGCCATGCACTTGAACACCCTGGGGGGCTGTGGTGAGACCAAAGGGCAGCGCCCGAAGCTTGTAATGATCGGGTCCCAGCCAGAAGCGTAGGTAGCTCCTTGATGCTTTGTCCATCATTATGTGGTAGTAGGCATCCTGGAGATCCATTGAGCACATCCAGCTGTCTTTTCCCTAACAGAGGAAGTATGGATTGTAGCGTGACCATTCGGAACTTAACCTGCTGAGGTCTAGGATGGGTGTCTAGTCTCCTGTTCTTTTTGGAACTAAAAAGAACCTGGAGTATGTTCCAAATCCCATCTAGTCTGCTGGGACCTTTTGGAGGACTCTTTTTAATAGCAGCTATTTTATCTGTATAGACGCTTGATCCCTGTGATTGGGTAGTACATCGGGGATCCTTTTGGGAGGGCGTGGTGGAAGGGAAAAGGGTACAGAGTAACATCTGGTGATAATGTTATGTACCCACTTGTCGAGTGAGATTTAGCCAGGCTTCTGCGTACAAGGACAGGCGACACCCGATCGGCTCCAGAGAAGCAGTCTGGTTCCACATCAGGAATGCTGATAGGGACAGTCACGAAAGGAATCGCAACCTCCCTGATTTTGTGGGCCTCCCCTGCCTCTAGGGCGACATCTACCATTATTTCCTCCTCCCCTGCCTCTGAAGGAGGAATCACCCTGTGTATCCTGGAAAGGTCTCTGATTTCTTGAACCACATTTTACAGCTCTTCTGACCTTTAGGGTAAGGTCTAGAAGGAATGGTAAAACCCATGGCAGAGACGGTCTTTCCTTCCTGTTCACACCTGGTGAGGGTATCTTTCACCTTGGGTCCAAAAAGAGGATCCGTCCACAGGAGCATTGGTGAATGTAGACTTGAAAGGCTCAGCAAAGTTGCAAAGACGTATCCAGGAATGTCTCCTTAAGGAGACTCATGAACCCGCCGCCCTATTCGCACCATCAGCTGCGTACGAGATCAGCCACATGGAGGAGTTAACAATAGATGTGAGTACCCAACTGGGCAGATACTGTAGATGGGACTGCTTCAGTAGAGGTACCCTGAAGAGTATATCCTAACTCCTTTAGGAGATCTCTCTGAAGTCTCGTAAAATGTGACAGATAGTTCAGCGATCGAAGTGTAGAAGCCGCTGAAGAGAAGATACGCTTCCCATACCTATCAATCATTCGGGATTCCTTACTGGGTGGATGGATAGAAGAAGTCTCTCTGCTAGCTCCTTCTTAGTGGCCATCGCCACCACCATGGCATCAACAGGTAAGCCCTTGGATAAAAATTCTTTGTCTTTAGGGGCGGAAAGAAATTTATTCGGCTTCCTAGGGACCGGTTCCATGGCATCAGGAGTCTGCCATGCTTTCTGGCTCACAAGATCCAGTAATTCATCAAATGGAGGAGACACCCATGAAGCTGAGTGTTAGACCTGAAAGCCTTCAGGTACACTGTCTCCACATCGGAAGTGGTAACGGTGGGCCAGCCGCTTCTCTGCCTGAGGATCTCCAAAATGTCTGCAAAGGAGACAACTTCAGAGGATGACTTAGGGGACCCCTCAGACTCAAGGAGAACTGGCTACTAGTTTAGGAGAAGCATCATCGGCAGCTTTGGAGCTATGCGGTCTGTCTTTGTCTTTATCTTTGCGTTTTTTCGGAATGTCGGTAGTTGGGTGGCTTACTGAAGCTATATCTGGATAATTGAAACTAGTACCAAAATATTTAGAAGCGTAAATAAACAGACGACGAATAGTTCGTTGTTTAAATAAGGCACAAAACAGACAGTGAGGTACGTCGTCGTCAGGGCCTAGGTAAGGAATGCAGTATGAATGAAAATCTTTATAAGGCATTTGCTATTCATAAGAAATACAATTACTGACTTTTACTGACATCGGTTTAGAGCAAGAAAAAGTTTCCCCAATGGGGTACTTAGCTTAGTTGAAGACTTTGGTTCTGGAACTCTAAAAGTACAGTTGTGTACACTTACCATAAATGTAGATGTTCAAGTATATTCACTGTTGCAGCCATTACATTTGGGTTATCTGCTTGCCGGTAGCCCTCGGTCGGCCTAATTAACAAAGTCTTGGGTCCTGCGTCTGTTGCTGTCCCTTCTTCCATGACGTCAGGGGTATAAAACATGCAGCCGATGCCATTACATCAGTTTTACTTGCCCCAGATGTCAGGTGCCCCCATAATGGGAAGCAATTAAATATAAAAATACAATGGTATACCTCCAACAAAAAAGCAAATACACCAAAAAGCTTTTAATCATAGTAAAGGAAGTAAAGGTATAGCCAAAAGAAGTTGGGAGCTGGAGGGAGGGTAACCAGGACTGCAACAGTGAATACACTCAAAACATCTACATTTATGGTAAGTGTACACAACTGTACTATGTTCTTTGTGTTTCACTGTCGCAGTCATTACATTTGTGTAGATTCCCAAAGCTATGGTTGGGGTTGGGAGGAGGAATTTAGATAGCATTAGGACCAGTTATAAGGTCCTGCAAGACTGTAGTGGCAAAGCCAGCTCTGGATTTAGAGAACATTGGCAAATGATAATGCTTGGTGAAAGTATGTACAGAACTCCAGGTAGCAACTTCTAGGATGTCCCTGGTAGGGACACCCAAGAAAGGCTGTAGAGGTAGATACAGCCCTGGTGGGAGTGTGGTCCGATCCCCTGAGGGATAGTTTTCAAAGTTGCTTATAGCAGAAATGAATGCAATGGCCTATCCATTTAGAAATGGTTTGTTTTGAAATTGCCTTCCCCCTCTGCCCCTGCAACAAATGCCACCAGCAGTTGTTCAGATTTCCTTTGAGGTTTAGTCCTGTCCAAGTAGAATCTAAGTTGTCTGTACACATCCAAGGAATGCAGTATCCGTTCCCCTTTGTTCTGTGGATTGGAAAGAAGGTTGGCAAATGAATGGACTGATGCCACACTGGATACCACCTTGGGCATGAAGGATGGACTGGTTCTGAGGAACACCCTGCCCGCATGAAAGATTATGAAAGGCTCTACTGCCATAAGGGCCTGTAATTCAGATACCCTTCTTGCTGAAGTGATTGCGAAAAGGAAAGCGGTTTTCCAAGAAAGAAATTTCAAGTCTGCAGTAGCAGCTGGCTTGAAAGGAGGTAGAGTGAGTTTCTCCAAAACAAAGTTAAGGTCCCAGGCTGGGGTTGGAGCTCTCCTGGGTGGTATCAAATTTCTGGTCCCTCTGAGGAACTGCTTGAGGAGAGGATGAGAGAAGAGAGAAGGTTCTGTGTTATAATGAGCTGAAATGGCTGAGATGTGAATTTTGATGGAGGAAAAAAAAAGACAGGCCCTTGTGAAGCATCTCAGTCAAGTATTGTAAAATCTGAGGTAAACTGGGCGCTGCTGTGCTCATCCCTTGAGACTGGTTCCAGGCACAGAATCTTTTCCATTTTTCAGCATAAGAATTTCTAGTACTAGGCCTCCTTCCCTCTAAAATGATATCCATCACAGGTTTACTGAGGGATGGAAAAGGAGAGATTAGGTAATTAGCCATGCTGCTAGGTTCAGAGTTAAAAGCTGAGGGTGCAGAATCTGGTTCTCCTGCTGAGACAACAGGGAAGAGTCGGAGGCAGGTGCCATGGGGAAAACCATGACACACTGACAGGAGGTGGTACCAGTGTTGGCATGGCCAGTCTTATGCAATCAAAATCATCCTTGGTTTGTCCGGTTTGATTTTTAGTAGTACTTTGGAGAGCAGAGGCGGGGGGGGGGGGGCATAGACTGATAGGTTTTCCCAGCTGAAGGACATAGCATCCACTTTCCAGGCTCATTTGTGGGGAGTCCTTGTGCAAAATTTGTCCAACTGATAGATCTGGGGAGAGGCAAACGGGAGAGCCCAAATACTGACCTGTTTGCTTGTCAACATGTTGAAAATCTTTGGTTCCAGATTCCACTTGTGTGGGTCCATGAGATTTCTGCTTAGTCCGTCTGCCAGTGTATTTAAATTTTCCTGGCAGGAATTGAGCTTGTAGGTGCACTTGGTAGCTCAAGGCCGTGTTCCACCATGCCATGGCTAGTCTGCAGAGGGGGTAAGAATGTGTATCCCCCCTGCTTATGTACCACATAACAGTGGTGGTGTCAGTCTTTACCATTCGTTGCCCTGAAGAATGTGGTCCTTGAAGACTGTCAGAGCATTCTGTACAGCTAACATTTCTTTACTTGGGTTCCATTTGCAATGAATGCACTTCCCTGCCAGGTGAGCCCCTCATGCGTAGTCTGATGAGTCTGTTAGAGTTTGGGCAGCAGGGGGTGGTGTGAAAGGTAGCCCCCTGTTTTGGTGGCACACCTCTGCCCACCAAAGGAACGCTAGACGGAGGCAAAGTAAGATAGGAATCATTGCTTCTAGATCCTGAGAATGTTGACAACATAGGCTTTTTTAGATCCCACTAAAGTTTCCTCATATGCAGTCTTGCATATGGAATTAGAAGAATGCAGGAGGCCACGAACCCCAAAGCTTGCAGTATTTGTCTTGCAGATAGCAGGGTTTTTGTGGCCACTTATTTGAAGTAGGCAGTATTTGTTTCTCTGGCGTGAGGAAATTCATCTGGGAAGTTGTATTCAAGTTTGCTCCCAGGAATATAATTTGTTGACAGGGTACCAGATGATTTCTTTTCGTTTATGGTGTACCACAGACAAGTTAGAACCCTTTGTACAAAGGCCAGATAATTCAAAAGTATGTCCTGGCTTTCTGCAATCATCCAGGTATCGGTATATTTGAATATTTGTTTGCCTACAAAATTCAACAACTCTAGCTAGGCACTTTGTCTCATCTACTGCACCCAGGGTATTCACAAAGGGCAGTGCAAAGAACTGATAGTGCGTGTAGCCTGCTTTGAATCATAGTTTTCTGCAAGATTCCCTGATTGGGATGTGCAGGTATGCTTCATTTAAATCTAGTGTTGCCAACCAGGCATCGTTGCCTAGCATAGGAAGAAACGGGTGAAGAGTCAGTATTTTGAATTTTGGTATCTCCAAAAAGGTGCAGGTCCAGGACAGGACGCCATGAATCTTTTCTGGGTACTGGCAAAAGTCTTGAGTAGAAACCTTGTCCATTTTCCTCTTCTGGTACCAACTGAATAGCCCCCATGCTTAAGAGAGAAGATATTTGGTTTTGGGCCTCTGCCCACTGATTTGGGGGTAGGTCTGGCCACCCGCTTGGCGTTGGCAACGTGTGGAAGTGAAATCTGTATCCCTGGGACACTATATTTAAAGCACATTTGTCCAGGGTAATGAGTTCCCAGTTCTTTGCATGAAGAGCAATCTTTCCCCCCAAAGGGGCAGTCAGTTGATAAGTGCTTGGAAATTTTAAAAGGAAGTCATTGAGACAGTTTACCATAAGGGGGACTTCATTACTCCCAGATTTGGAAGTGGAGGCCCCCCACTACTTAGTCCTGTGCATACCCTGGGACTGCAGCCTGGGAGCTCTGCTGGATCTGGGTTTGGACTGAGAAGGTCTGGAAGAGGCAGGAAACAACCAATTCTTGGAAGGCCAATGCCTACTAAATCTTGGAGGTTGTACTTGTAAAAAATCTTTAACAGTTTCCATAGATTTAGCAGTTTCTTCCATCTTTTTAAGAACTTCTTCTGCCTTGTTGCCAAACAGGCAGTCCTGGTTCAGGGGAGCATCCAGTAATTTTGCTTTAACATGATCTGGCAGGGATTGCTCCTCAAGCCAAGCATGCCTTCTAAGTACAGACCCAGTTACAGCAGCCCTGCAAGATGCCTCTAGAGTCAAAACCACATTGCAAAGTATGTTTTCCAACCTGTTCAGCTGAATGTAATAAATCCTGCAAATCCTTATTTTCAGCACAATCAGGGAACATCATTTTCTGTTTAAGTAATCCAATAATATGCTGCTGATACTTCAACATATGAAACTGGCAGTTTAAGGTCCTAATGGCCAAAGTTACAGAAGTATATATCTTCTTACTCCATCTATCCAGCGCCCTGGAGTCTCTATCAGAGGGGGTAGGATTTCTGGCAGTAGTAGCTTTAATGCCCTTGGGCCCCTGTGAAATGTCTCAGGATCAGCAGTAGGATTTTTGAAAAGGAGCTTGTGAGAGCTAGGGACCCTGTAATATCTATCAGGTTTCCTGGGAGCAGGAGGTAAAGAGTCGGGGGGCCAAGCCAGATTCTGCAAATGCATCAACAATGTCTAGTACAGGAAGTATGGCTAAAGGCCTGTGCTGGGGCAAGAGGAAGAAATCCCCAAGCCTCTTTTTAGAGTCCCAGAAATCCTGACTTTCCCAATGAAAATGCTCCCTGAGAGTATGCAAGGTTTCACTAAAAAAGAGAAATCCTCTGGGGGGGGCAGAGGGAATGGAGTCCTCAGCATCAGAATCCTCATAGGTAGATAAGGGTAAATCCTGGTCATCAGAGGAAACAAATTTCAGAAACCTGGTCAGAAGTATCAAACAAACTCAGTCCTAGGTCTCTTAGAGGGGGGAAGGCTGGCTTCCCCTGATGAGAGTAATAAGGTCTTCAGCCATTCTTATCTGATTTTTAGGCATAGAGGCCTGACCATGCGGTCTGGGCATCAGTTTTTCAGGCATGGTTCGAGATATAGGCCTTGAAGAAGATGGCATCTGTTTAATATGCAAGTTAGTAGGCCTGAATACACTCTCGGAAGCTGGTGCCTGCACAGCGGCTCTAGACCCATCCAAGGTAGAGACATCTGCAGGTTCCGCAGTTGAAGCATCTCGCGGCATACCGGACACCAAATGGGTCTCAGCAGAGGCCTGTGATTCAGAAGTAATGGGCATCAGGGGCTGCAAAAGCGCATACCTGAGTACCGGCGAATTGGCGACTGGCTTAGAAGCGTCGACAGTTTTGGACCTATGCACCCTGTCTCTATCTTTGCGTTTTTCGGAAAGTCGGTAGTCGGAAGGCTGACTGAAGACATGTCAGGATAATTGAACCAAGCACCAAAATATTTAGAAGTGTAAATATACAGACGACAGAGTTGGTGGTTTAAATAAGGCACAAAGCCGACAGCGAGGTACATCGTGGTCAGGGCCTAGGCAAGGAATACAATATGAATGAAAATCTTTGAGGTATTTGCCTTCCACAAGTAATGCAATTATTTACTTTTACGGACATCGATTAAGAGCAAGAAAAAAAGTTTCCCCAACGGGGTACTTAACTTTTAGTAAAAGACTTCAGTTCTGAAACTTGAAAACAAAAATTTCAGGAGTTGGCCGACTGGCTCTTGCGAAAGTACAGTTTTGTACCTACCATAAATGTAGATGTCCGATAGGTATGCATCTGCAGTCCTTACATATGGGGTTGTCCTGCCTCAGGCAGCCCTTCGGTCGGCCAGATTCCAAAGTCTGGATCCGGCGTCAGCTGATGTCACCCTTTTCCCAGACGTCAGAGCGCCTGGGGTATAAAAGCGTCAGCCGACGCCATCTTCCTCAGTTTTTCTTGCCCCAGATGCCAGGTGCCCTCTAAAGAAGGCCAAATTTTGGAGTAATGAATAAATTCCAATCATGCACAGCAATAAAAAACAAATACACCATAAAAGATAACCCCAGCTAGCTAAAATGAGGGATAGGTACCCAAAGAATACCACAGAGGGGTAGGAGGGAGGGAAAACCTGACTGCAGATGCATACCTATCTGACATCTACATTTATGGTAGGTACAAAACTGTACTATGTCCTTCAAGGATGCATCTGCAGTCCTTGCATATGGGTAGAATACCATAGCCAAGCTGGGGGTGGTAGGACCTAAGAAAAGGATGGTGTAGCTAACATGCCCTGCAGGACTGCAGTAGCAAAGCCTGCTCTGGATCTGGAATATAAAGGCAAGTTGTAATGCTTGGAAAATGTATGCACAGAGCTCCATGTAGCAGCATCTAAAATGTCCTTTGCAGCCACCCCCATTAAGAAGGCTGTGGAGGTGGCTGCTCTGGTGGAATGAGGTCTGATGTTAGCTGGCACAGCTTTTTCATGAAAAGAGTAACAGAATCGAATGCAATTTCCTATCCATTTTGAAATTGTTTGGAAATTGCTTTTCCTTATACACCAGCAGCATATGCTACAAACAGTTGGTCAGTTTTTCTGTAAGTCTTAGTTCTGTCCAAGTAGTAGCGCAACTGTCTGTGAATGTCCAGGGTATGCAGAAGTTTCTCTCCTTTATTTTTTGGATTTGTAAAGAAAGTAGGCAGGTGGATAGCTTGGTTCAGTGAGACCCTGGTTACCACCTTTGGCATGAATGAAGGATTGGTTCTCAAAGAGACTCTGTCCTGATGGAAAATGAGAAATGGTTGTACTGCCATGAGGGCCTGTAACTCAGATACTCTTCTTGCTGAGGTTATGGCCAGAAGGAAGGCAGTCTTCCAAGACAGGAATTGTAGTTCTGAAGATGCTGCCGGTTCAAAGGGAGGTAGAGTTAATTTTTCCAACATGAAGTTAAGGTCCCATGTAGGCACTAGTGGTTTCCTTGGAGGGTTGATGTTTTTTATCCCTCTTAGAAACTGCCTTAGCAGAGGAGAAAATACAGGTGGATCAGTGTTGTACTCTGCTGAAATGGCTGAAGCATGAATTATGGATGAATAAGAAAGGCCATTATGGAGCATTTCAGCCAAGTATTCAAGGATATGTGGAATGCTCATCACTGTCGGATCCTGACCCTTTGCGGTGCTCCAGGTTCAAAATCTTTTCCATTTTGCTGAATATGCCTTTCTTGTGGAAGGTCGCCGAGTTTCCATGATTATATCCTTTACCCTCTTGGATAGTTTATCCTGGCGAGGAGTCAAGGTATTTTCCAGGCTGTCAGCTGCAAGGTTTTTAGGCTGGAGTGCAGAGTTTTGTAATTGTGCTGTATCAGAAGAAGTGGCCATTGTGGCAGAGGCCACGGTTTCGTGCGTGACATGCTCTAACAGTGGGTACCAGTGTTGTCTTGGCCAGTCCGGAGCTATCAGAATCACTTTTGGTTGCTCTGTCCTGATCTTCAGTAAGACCTTGGTCATTAACGGAAGAGGTGGGAATGCATATACTGTTAGAGCATTCCAGCTGAAGGATAGGGCGTCCACTTTCCATGCTTGAGGATGGGATGTCCTTGTGCAGAATTTCTTCAGTTGATGGTTGTGGGGGGAGGCAAAAAGATCTATGTCCGGCCTTCCCCATGATTGTGCTATCTGAAGAAAAATGTCTGGATGCAACATCCATTCGTGTGGATCCATGGTGTTTCTGCTTAGGCTGTCCGCCAGTACATTGTCCTTTCCTGGTACGAACTGGGAATGCAGCTCTACATTGAGTTTTAGGGAAAGTTCCCAAAGATTCATTGCCAGCCTGCAAAGAGGGTATGAATGGGTACCTCCTTGCTTGTTTATGTACCACATAACTGTGGTATTGTCTGTCTTTATTAGCAGGTGACCTTGATGTAGGAAATGTTCGAAGGCCTCGATTGAATGCATCACTGCCAGCATTTCCTTTTGGTTGATGTGCAGGCGCAATTCCTTGTGTGTCCATTGCCCTTGAATACATCTGCCCTTCATGTGCGCTCCCCATCCATGGTCTGAGGCGTCCGTTGTAATGGTTTGGCTGATATGTGGCTTGCTGAAAGGCAGACCCATGTTTGACTGGCTTGCTTGTGCCCACCACAGAAATTCCTTTTGAAGGCATGGAATGAGGGGGATCAAAGCTTCTAGGCTGTGACTGTGTTGAGACCATAGACTCCTTAGGTACCATTGTAGTTTCCTCATATGCAGCCTTGCTTGTGGAATCAGAAGAATGCAAAATGCCATGAAACCCAGGGCCTGCAGGATTTTCCTTGCAGTCAGCTGGGTTTGTGTTGTCAGATTTCTGAAATAATCCAGTAATTGTTCTTGTTTTTCTTCTGTGAGAAAAGCCATTTGGGTGTTTGTATCCAGCTTTGCACCCAGAAAAATTATTTGTTGGGATGGAACAAGTCTTGATTTCTGAATGTTGACTGTGTATCCCAAGGCCTGTAGTAGGCGGATGGCATAGCTCAAGTGTTTTACCAATGTTTGTTGGCTGTCCACTTGTATAAGGCAGTCGTCCAGGTATGGGTATATTTGAATCCCCTGAAGTCTGCAATGTGCAATTACTGATGCCAGGCATTTCGTGAATACTCTGGGTGCAGTAGATAAGCCAAAGGGCAATGCTGAGAATTGATAATGCTCTGAACCTGCAAGAAATCAGAGGTGTCTTCTGCAACTTTGTCTGATAGGGACATGCAGGTATGCCTCCTTGAGGTCTAGACTTACCAGCCAGGACCCCTTGCCCAGCATGGGAAGGAGTTGCTATAAGGTCAGCATTTTGAATTTTGGCACGATGAGATAAGTATTCAGTGCGGACAAGTCCAGAATAGGCCTCCATTGCTTTTCTTTTCTTGGAACAAGGAAAAGTCTGGAATAAAATCCTTGGCCTTGTTCTGTGTAAGGAACCTTTTCTATTGCCTTCATCTGTAGTAGTTTGGAAATTTGCTTGAAATCCTCTGCCCTTTGATTTGGTGGCAGGTTTGGCATGCCTTGTCTTTTTGGTAATGTATGAAAATGGAATCTGTATCCTTTGTCTATTTGCAGTATCCATTTGTCCTTTGTAATACTGTGCCAATTTTCTGAGAATAAAGATAGCTTTCCGCCCAAAGGTGCTTCCAATTAAGCCCAAAGGTGCTTCCAATTAAGCCCTGGTTGGCGGAGTCAAAGTCAAGTCATTGAGTTTGTCCTTGCGCAGTAGTTGTAGGTCCTGCACTACCTCTCTGGTTAGGAGGCTGCCACTGACGTCCTCTGTAGGAGCCTCGAGCTTGCCCTCTACCTCTGGCACGCCTGTTTTTGCCTCTTTGAAATCTGTCTGTGTCTGGAAAGGACCAATTCTTAGAAGGCCAATTTCTGCTGAATCTTGGTGGTTGGACCTGGAGAAAATCTTTGACTGTTTGTACTGATTTAGCCTTTTCCTCAAATTTCTTTAAGACCTCTTGAGCCGTGGAACCAAATAACTTTTGTTTTTCCAAGTGGTGCATCCAGAAGCTTTGCTTCAACATGATCTGGCAGTGTTTGTTCCTTCAGCCAAACATGTCTACGTATGACTGCACCTGTCATTGCTGACCTACATGAAGCTTCCAATGCATCATAACCACACTAAGAAATGGTTGCTAACCTGCTGAGAGTTATGCACCAGATCCTGAAGCGCCTTGCGGTCTAGGGGTTCAGGCGAGGATAGTTTTTTATGCAATTCATCTAACAGATACTCTTGATACTGTATCACATGGAATTGACAATTTAAAGCTCTTATAGAAAGAGTGGAAGTATACACTTTTTTACCCCATCTCTCTAAAGCCCTGGATTCCCTTTCAGAAGGAAGTGGATTCTTGACAGTGGTGGTTGTAACCCCTTTAGGGCCCTGGGAAATAGTTTCTGGGTCAGCAGAGTGGCCCTTGTAAAGGTATAGATGCGAGTCCGGGACCCTGTAGTACCAGTCAGGTTTGACAGGAGCCGGAGGAAGGGAGTCAGGGGAAATACTAGACTCAGAGTACACATCTTCTATAACATTTAAAACAGGAGGAATAGCCAAAGGTCTATGCTGAGGTAAATGTAGAAAAGTCCTTAACCTCTTCCTGGAAATCAGAGAATTCCTGGCCTTGCCATTTGAAATGCTCTCTCATGGCGTGAAGGGTCTCCCCAAAGGAAAACTCTTCAGGGGGGAGGCAGAGGGAATAGATTCCTCTGCATCAGAATCCTCGTAGGCCAGAAGGGCCTCCTCCTGGTAGTCTGAAAGGGCAGAGTCATCTGAGGCCTCATCAGAAGACTGGGGATCTGTCTGCTCAACCCTGGACCTTTTGCCTGGAGGTGGTTGAGAGCCCCTGTCTGGATGTGGCTGAGAGCCCCTGATTAAGGAAATAAGGTCTTCAGCCAAACTTAAAATTTGTGAACCGGTAGTGGATCCCTGAGGAATAGCCTTGGGAGGGAGAGATTTTGGCTGTTTAGCAGCTTTAGCCTGTGTAAAGGCCTTAATGGACATGGATACAGGAGGCCTGGCTGCCCCACGTGCTGGAGTAGTTTTATCAACAGAAATGGTGTCGTATATTTCCTGAGCATCGGTTTCAGATGGAAATTCTATGACCGACCCAGTAATGGCCTCCGGTACCGAAGTTACTGGCTGTGCGGTGTCATCGGTCGGAAGCGGTAGAGATTCGGCTTCAGTAGAGACAGAGACACTCGCGGTAGGCCTAGGCGTGGAGTCGGCCGAAACCACAAACCGCGTGAGTCTGTCCTTATCCTTTCGTTTTTTGGGTAAATGAGCTGTCGGAAGCTCCGACGGCATGATATAACAGAAATTTTCACCAAAAAATTCCTCTGCAAACTCTGCCCGACACCTAAGAGTGCGTTTATTGAAGGAAGCACAGGCTGAACAGGCCGAGACGTCGTGGTCTGGACCTAGGCAGGGTAAGCAGTAAGAGTGGAAATCCTTATGAGGTATTTGTTTCCCCACAAGATAAACAATTATTAACTTTAACCATTTGATCTGACATCGGCTGAGGCAAGAAAGAGTCCCCAACGGTGTACTTAGCTTTTTTGAAGACTTCGGTAGCTGAAATCACAGGAGCTGGCCGACTGGCACTTGCGAACTGCTTCTGCTTCGGGCAAGAAAGACTGAGGAAGATGGCGTCGGCTGACGCTTTTATACCCCAGGCGCTCTGACGTCGGGGAAAAGGGCGACATCAGCCGACGCCGGACCCAGACTTTGGAATCCGGCCGACCAAAGGGCTGCCTGAGGCAGGACAACCCCATATGTAAGGACTGCAGATGCATCCTTGAAGGACATCTGCTTCTGCTTCAGGCACTGCACGGCAAGAAAGACTGATGTAACTGCATCGGCTGCATGCTTTATACCCGTGACTACCTGACGTCATAGAAGAGGAGACAGCAACCGACGCAGGACCCAAGACTTATCAGGCCCACTGAGGGCTACTGCAAGCAGATAACCGAAATGTGATGACTACAACAGTGAAACAAAGAACATGTCCCTTTCAGTAATCTGCTTCGGCTGCATTACAAACATGAAGTAGCTTGACAGCAAAAGCACTTTGAGGAGAAGGCCCTTTGGTGCTCTGCATAGAGCACTGGCCAAAGAACAGAACTTTTTGCTAGACACCACATGGGATTTTGGCAGAGAGAGAGAATTGTACAATCTTCTGAATCTCCATTAATGTTACAGCCTGAATAAGGATGTCAATCAGGTAAGGGCACATGTGAATGCCCTTTGCTCTACTGTAGGCAATTACTGCATACAGGCACTCTGGTTTGTCTACTGCACCCAAGATGTTTACAAATGGTAAAAGTAGTGAACCGGTAATGGTAACTTCTTCTCCAAGTCTAAGAAATCATCTGTCCATCCTGGCTATTGGTATATCAGACAGGCATCCTTTAGGTGTGAGGTGTGGGGATAACCATTTAACCCTGTGGGATGAGGAGAGGAAGGTCCTGCGCGGTAAGTAATATGAATTTTGCTCTTTAAAAACGTGTTTAGTTTTGAGAAGTCCATAATGGGTTTCCACATACTTTTTTTTTCTCGGAACTAGGAACAGTCTACAGTAGAAGTTTGTTCCTACTTCTGCTTTTGGTACTCTCTGTGGCTCCGTGCAACAGGACTTCTTTCACCAGAGTTTAGATTTTTATCCCTGGGACCATAGGGATACCAGAGAACTTTGGCAGTCTTAAGAAATGTAGTCTGCACCCTTGTCTTAAAATATAAAAAACACCCACTTGTGTTTGGCAATTTTCTCCTACTGTTTTAAAAAAAGAGGCCTAAATGACCTCCTATTCTTTGAGTGGTACAAATGAGAGTTAGGGTGCAATTTTTCTCAAGGGATGAACACTGATAAGTAACAGTAGTCACAGCTGTGTACTTTACATGTCTCATCCCCAAGGGTCTCCGCTTTGCTTTGTTTGCAATAGGTTCTTATAACATCCAAAAGGGCCAGCTTTATTAGGACAATTTTACTCCTCTACACCAAAAGCTTAATTTTCCAGAAAGGAGTTAAGGAACTCTGCTTTAACATGGGCTAGGAAGGGTAGTCTCCTTAGCCAGGTACGTCTCCTAAGGACGGACCATGTAGCTGCTGCCATGCATGATGCATCTGCTGCATAGCTACATTTAGTGTTAACCACCTGACACACACGGTTACCTAGGTGTAGCACTAGTCCTTGCCCTCTTCCCCCTTAGCCTTTTCTTTCATTTGGGACTGGAAAAGCCTGATATTTCAGCATGCAAGCCTGGTAGCCAGGGGCCATGAAGGCCAGTGTAGATGAGGTGCAAAGTTTCTTTCCATATGTGTCAAGAATTTTACTCTCTCTATTATGGTGACATGTATTCTTTGTTGAAGCTGCAGTTGTTCCTTTATTGGACACCATGGCCACAATGGCAGAATCTGCAAAAGTTTTTTTTTTTTTTTTTTATATAAAGTTAAAGGAATCACCAAACCTATGAAAATGATCTGCCCTCCTGGGAGAAGGTTGGCAATCAGGCTCTAAGAATGCATTTGCAAAGGCATTCTCCAATGCTTCAATGACTAGAACGGCGGCTGTGGGCATTGACTCAGGAAGACCCAGGAACTCACTGTACTGTATTTAGGCTGGAGAGATTTCTATAGCCTTCCATTTGAGGTAATTCCCCAATCAATGGATGGTAGCCACAAATAAGACACCCTCTGGCAGACAAGCTGAAGATCAGTAATCCTCACTATAAGGCAGCTTCTTTGCCTTTAAAGTCACAAAGTCATTCCTTGAAGGGAGAGTCCCTTTTCCTCTTTTCAGAAAGAAAAAAAAAAAAGCACTGAAATGCTCAAGGAAAGATGTAGGATGTTTAGAAAAAACACAAGATCTTGGGATGGATCATGGAATGGGGTATGGGATGACATCCCACCAGCCCATGCTGTGGCAAACAAGCAAGTATCCATTTTGATGGTCATTTTCTTTGAGGTAGAGACCACCTCAGAGATCTCAATAAATGGGCCAGCATCTGGAACATCCATCTCAGACCTGCCGACATCCTTTCGAACAAAAAGCCAACAAACTACCATCCTCTGATACAATAACATGGATGTCAGAACCAGAGTTAAAGGAAAGGCTGCCAGTCCAAGTAACTACTGGCTTGAGAGGACACCTCCGTAGAAAGAGATGCCAGACATCTTTGAGCTTACTTGTGCCTTTTGAGTAAAACGTTGCTGGCTTCCTGGTAAACCTTCTCTATACAGAAATTCTCCAAACAATTCTTCTTCAGACAAGTATTTGCAGCAGATCTGGTATATGCGCCACAGCAGTCTTAAACATGATGCGTAACCTTCTCTAGTTAAGATACTGGAGGAGTTTGCCCCCCCACACACACTTGACTGTCTTAGACCTAGTTAACTTTGCACATCAGGGAAATGTGCAATTTCATGTTCAGGCCTACAGCAAAAAAATAAACTCGTGAAAGTCTTTTCTGGACATCTGCTGCCTACGCATAATGCAATTAATCACTTTTCTTGGTATATGACATTTTGTCCGGAGGCCTGAAAGCTACTTTTAGAAAGCCTACAAGTTTAGGTGCAAAATCAGTGAGAACTGCATCCCAGTAGGATACTTAACTGCCAATCTAGAAGCCAGGCTTAACCAACAAAAAGTTTTAGATCTTAAATGAAATGACTGATGGAACTGAACACAGTGTGGACAAATGGCCCTGTTACACCACTGACATCCTGACATTTATAAGAAAAGAACATCTGTCCAGCCTGGGGTGGAGATGGACACTAAGCTCTGGAAGTTATGCAGAAGTCTCAAAAGTATTTATTGCAGCAGCGAAACTCAATGAACATCAAGAATCTGTGCCTCACTAGGAAAAGTTTAACCTAGAAACTTATGAAACTAATCAAATATCAGAATCCTTAACTCATACAATAACAACGAATTTGAAATAATTTACATTACAGAGACTTGAAAACACTTTGGGACTACCGATAAAAAAATCACAGGACTACGGAGACAGCACAGTAAGGTAGAGTTTGATCAGATGTTGTCTTACAGTTAACATTTATTCATTCGGCATGCTGATGCTGTACAGAAAAAGGACAAAGGAAAATATGTAAGTGTTGTTACACTGCAGTAATATAATTCTACAGTTACCAATCTGCAAAACACATTTGAAAAATAGTCACTTATAATTTTTCTTTAAAACATTCTGCTATCTAAAATTATATGCTGTACAAGACATTCTTGATTAAATGTACAACTTATCTATTTCAGAGCCTTTTATAAAAATGGATCAGAGTTGTGTACGGATGCAATAAAGTAAAGACAGTAGTTCAAATGATAACCCAACAGCCAGCAGATCACGTACAAACAAAATGTGACAAAAATGATACGGTAAGCAAGTCACCTGGATATTTAGGATCATATGAAATACAAGCAAATGAGTCAAAAGACCATTTATGCCTTGCCAATAACCACCCTCATTCTGTATCCCCCTTCTCATGAATGGCAAGAGCAGTCAATTCTGGAGTAAACTTCTGGGTACTTAGCCAATCAAACAAGCTTAACACAAAGGATATTAGTGTGTCACTTTGCTCCAGAGGTAAGCTACACGCTGGATAATACATCTGCATCCCCAGTGTATTTTAAATAGGTTATGGTACAGATAAGTTGCTATTGCTGAGATTAGTGGAGATATTCCACTTCCAAAGATATAGAACAAGGAGGATAGACTCCCTTAATGGTGTGGAATGAAGGTGGAGATTACCCAGCAAGAGCTTACAAGAAAATGAATAAAGGGATAGTGCTTTAAGCCTTTCTTGGTAGTTCAGGGACTTCAGGGCAGCAACCTTCTTGGTCAAAAATTACAAGGCCTTTACAGTTGATTAATATATCCCAAAGGGTGGCCTTGTACCAACAACTAATTTCTACAGGTTTTATCACCCAGGTTAAAAGAAGTCAGCATCCCTTTGTACACAACTAGTTTAATGATGGTTGCATACTGAGGGACACCATTTTTGACCTGGGGGATAAACCTTTAGAAATTACTTTTGATAAACAGAAGGATTTTCTGACTACTGTTACTACATGGTGGTTGAAGGACAGGAATTAACACAAGTTCTGAGATCCCTGACTAAAATTAAAATTAAATGTGAATACAGTACATTCAATAGCCTGGTTCAATAGTAATTTTTTTTTACACAAACCAGTTGTTGAAAAGAGCTAGTGCTTGCATTAATGAATGAGCATTGGTAGGATATATGGCAATAAATGTGCAAATTGCATTCTGCAAATTTAGTTATCTAAAAAAACGATCCTTGGTCTGGAGATCAGGAAAGTGTATGCTGAAAAGAAAGGGGTGTCAGCACTATGTCGTTAGGTACATTACTAGGTGCATTCATACTTTTCAAAGAGGCACCTGCCACCTTAACTGTGTACATTCCCTCTTTCAGCAAAATGTCTATCCATCTCACCACATATGATCTATTTTAAGTCATTCAGCTTATTAATGAGGCAAGCACGAGGTATAATGTGGAGTATTTTTCCAAGATCCAAATAAGACACGAACTAATGACTACTGTTTTTTTGCGAGTCTTCTAGAAGATGTCAACTTCAATGAGCAAACAAGTTCTCCCTTCAAAGCCAAACTGATATCAGTCTAGCTTAATAAGCTTTTTGACATCATAATTTATAACATTATATATGTTGTGTTCCATGAATTTGCAAATCAAATTAGTCAGGCTAATGGGTCTATAGTTTCCTGGGTCCACAGCAGAGCTGCCCTTGTCCAGGAGCATCATTACTGCACTTTGCCATAATTCAAGGGCAAATCCTGGAGGTAAGATCAGGTTAAAGCATTTATGTAAGGTCTCCACAAAGGAATGTTTGGCGCTACTTTTTTAGGCATCCAGGTTAAGTTATCAGCCCCACCCCCATGGTGGTAGTACTGTTGGTTTTAGGCAGCACCCTCAATACATGTTCCTTGTAATACTAGGTGGTGTAAGATATTTGAGAATTTATACATTTAAAACATTTTTTGTTGTAGGACAGTCATCTGTAGAACATTTGCCAAATTTAGAACACTGACAGATATTTTCCTAATGTAATTAAATAAGGATTCAAACTTATCCTTTGTTTCAGAAGTTAATTTAAGCTTCTGATTCATCCTACTAGCCTTGATTGTAGATTACAGATATTCTTGATGCAATCAAGAATACAAGGAAATTTAGATCTGTTGTATGATTTCATAAGTTTCTTCTCATTACATAGTTTATTTAGGCTGACCGATCACAAAGGGGGTTTGTTATTAAACTTCCCATTATAGCTGGCTCTGGTAGGTACACCCAGACTTAGGCACTTCTCTATTTGGGAATAGACCTCCTTGTATAAAAAGGATCTGTGTTGGTGTCTGGTCCTGTTACAATACAGAGGATGGACATCACAGCTTAGAATGAAAGAGAAGGGAAAGGATCAGAGTCCAGCAGCCTCTGGGGTACAGCCCTAACAAAGCCAGCTGTCAACTTGCATTAGGAATCCAGTTTGTAGTGCTTGACAAATTTGCACAGATGACCCAAATTTCTGCCTCTAGAGTCTATCCCTTTCCAAAAAGCCACAGAAGTAGCCAAAGCCCTAGTAGAGTGGGGTTCCTTACCTTGCCTTCTTATGATGACAGTAACAAACAATACCGTGAGACAATCATTTAGAAACTGAATGTTTTAACATTGATTTTCCGTCCTTAACTTTATATAACATTAACAGTTTATTAGGATTTCTGACAGTTTCTGTATTTTCAGAGTAGGATTCAAGTTGCCTATGAACATCCAAAGTGTGTAGAAGCTCCCTCTTTCCATATATTCTGGATAGAAAAACAGGGAGATTAACAGCCTGACAAAGTAAACTCTGAAACTACTTTAGACATAAATGGAAGGATTTGTTTTTAAGGTTATCATATCTTTGTGAAAGTGCGACAGGGTTTAAGCCCCATAAGAGCTTGTATCTTACCTACTCTTCTTGCAGAAATCAGAGCAATGAGCAAACGGAAGTATGTCTTACAATGCTTGACTCTTTCATCCAACTCTGCCTTATTCAACTACTTGGTACCGAACCATTTCTTAAACTCAATCCAGACATTTGCTAAGGCTTCAGGCCTCAAACTCTTTCAGACTTTTCCGATAATACCTCTGTGGTGCTCTCCCACCAGACTGAGTTTGCTGACCTAAAGCCTAATCATTCTAGGAGTAAACAAGAATGTGCTGATAAGTAAATCAAACATTTTGTAGCTCTCAGAAGATAACTACCTTATTTGGAATGGAGATAGAGGATGGGATGTCATACTGGAAGGACTTGGAAGATACAGAATTACAGTAAGACAATTTCCACACTATTTCATCTGACCATCCGATAAGACTTTTGGGACAGAATCCTACACAGAAGCCAAGACAGTGGAGCAAAGAGCATTAGATTTAGGTCATTTTACAGTGGCAGTGCACATAATGGGCAAAGTTAACTGGCTAGCAGTCAGACTCTGCAGTACCAAACTAGTGGTTCCCTCAATCTGATAACAGTTTTCGGTTACTGGGGCCAGCCCTGCTGAAACCCATTTGCTTTTTCCTCACACATCAAGCACAGAAGCTACTTTGCCCAAATTCCTCTAAAGGGGCAGTCACCAAGGGAAGCTATAGTCTGTTAGAGGGCCCCTGACCTTCTTTATTGCTTCCCTCCAACTTCCTAGATCTCAAAGTTTGCTGCAGTACAATTCATAGGTTCATAGGTTTATACTAGGCTATCTGCCCTAAGGCATTTATAAGCCTAGCCCAAAGTTTTGTGGCTTACGCCACCCCTTATGTTAAAAAATATTGTGCCCATTAGTTTGTTTTGCCTCTGTCCAGCAGTGACACAGAGATGATTCCCGGGGTAAACCTACGATCTCCCATCCACCGGTCAAGATTTCTCTTGAACAGAGCCAGCGAGGTGCTCTGCCTCACATGGACCGGGATTTTATTCCACTCACAGGGAGTCTCCGAATGACAAATCTATCCCTCCAGCATGTCTTATTTATATCTGTGCTAAGGTTTAAGTCGCTTGCTCTAGTGGATCTGGTAGATTTGGATTTTTTGAGGTGGAGCATGTCCAGTAATTCCGGGTTGGACATGGCCTTGTACGTCAGGCACAGGTCACCTCTGAGCAGACGGTATGCGACTGAATGGAGCTGGAGTTTCTTCAGTCTGGCAGCATATGACAGATTTTGGAATCCCTTTATCCTTTTGGTGAGGAACTTTTGGGGTCTCTCCAATTGCTGCAGGTGTCGGGTGAGATACATCCCGAATGGGGCATTGTACTCTATCATTGGTCTGATAAGTGAAGAGTACAGGGGAACAATGACCTCACTTGATCTGGATGTGAATCCCTTCATGATCAGGTGGGCAATGTAGAAGGTCTTTCTAACCACTTTAGCAATGTGAGTGTCAAAATAAAGGCCACTGTCAACCTGGGTCCCCAGGTCCCTGATAACCTCTTCTGTGCTTAGTGGATTGCCACCTATATGGTAGCTTGGGGTTACCTTGTTTTTCCCGAAGGGTATGACTATACATTTTTGGCATTTAACTTCAGGCCATGGCTCTGGCACCAGCTATCAGTTTCCGTGAGACCCTCTGAAGGATATCTGTGTCCGATGTACTTTCCACTATGGCCCAGTTTGCAGTCATCTGCAAACTTGGTCAGCCATAGTCCTCCTATGTTTGCCTGTACTTCTGAGAAGTAGATGCCGAACAACAGGGGGCCAAGGACTGAGCCCTGTGGGACACCACTTGTGACCAGCTTGGAGTCTGACATGGTGCCAGCAACTCTGACCCTGTGGGTTCTGTCCTTCAGCCAGTTTGCAACCCATCTTGTGACATATGGGTTTACATTTAAGCTGGTAAGTTTCTATAATACCCGAGTGGGGTATTGTGTCGAAAGCTTTTGCAAGGTCAAGGTAGGCTGTATGGACTGCCTTTCCCTCATCAATGGCCTTGGTGACTGTTTCGAAGAAGTCAACCAAGTTCAAAAGGCATGATCTGCCCTTGACAAAGCCAAACTGGGTCGGGTCCAATGTCTGCAAGTCCCCTATGTCTTTGTTTATGAGTTCCATTATGATCCTCTCCATAGCTTTGCAGACCAGGCTTGTTAAGCTTATGGGGCGGTAATTACCAGGGTCCATAGAGGCACCGCCTTTGTGCAGTGGGACCACAGTTGCCGTACACCACTCCTTGGGCACGTATCCTGTGGTAAGGCTAAGATTAAACAGCTGCCTTATGTGCGGGTTTAGTTCCTCATTGAGTTCGTGTAGCACACAGCCGGGGACACCATCCGGTCCCATTGATGCTGTGTTTTTAGCTTTAGAGAGCAGCTTTTACCTGCGCATTTGAGATGTCTGGGAGGCTACACTCCACTGGGATAGTTCTCTCCTTTTGGGGGGGGAGAGGGGGGTGAAGTTTGCACTGAACCTGTCCGCCAGTACGTTGGCAATGTCTGTGGGTTCAGTGATTTTTGTATCATTTTGGACTAATTCTGAGCATATCTGGGAGATTCCACCCAGGTTTCTAACATAGCTGAAGGCCTTATGATTGTCTTTTGAATCTATGGCAATTTTTCTCTCAAAGTTGGCCTTGGATGATTTTATGAGTGCTCGTATTTTTTTACTAATAATGATCAAGGGCGTCTTTTCTTTTATGGATTTTGCTCTATCATGTAACAGCTTTCTCCTCTTATTGTAAAGTTTGTTTATGGCTGGGGTCCACCAGACTGGACGTTTGCCCTTGGTGGAAAGAGTCTTGGTTTTATTAGGGATTGCCTGATCCATGCAGTCCTGGAGGTGTTCGTAGAAGGCATTTGTAAGGGCTTCCGCAGCTTGGGTTGTGGTTTCCACTGGCTCGGGGGCCTTGAAGGATACCACACCAGTCTTGAGTAGTGTGAAGTTTGCTTTAGAGAAGTTCTTCACTGTGGTCTTTTTTGTTTGGGGTGGGGGCGGGATGTGAATTTCCAGTGAGATTAGTTTATGATCTGATCTCACCAATGAGGGATATACTTCCGGTGTGGAGCATTTTGTCCCCATGTTTGTGATGAGATCTAGTATATTTTCTCCTCTTTTGGGAACGGTGACTAGTTGTTCCATGGCATTTGAATTTATGAACTCCAGGAACCTTTGGGCTAAAAAGTTGGGGCTTGAGTAATGTTCCCAGTCTATATTCGGGTAGTTGAAGTCACCCAATGTAATGGTATTTGGAGATACATTTATACCCTCCAGTGTCTTCAGGAAGGCTGTGTGGGGTTCCTGAGTTTGAGAGGGTGGCCTGTAGCATGCTACAAATTGTAGAGCAGTTTTTCCTATGGTTAATTGCACCTGGATGGTTTCCGATGCTTCGTGCGTTGCCACCAACCTGGAGGTGTGGGTATCCTTGATGAATATGGATACACCCCCTCCTTTTGTGGTGTGGTCCGGGTTTTGGGGCCAGAACGCATGATATGAGGAAAAACCTGATAGTGCCGGGGTGCTCTCAGGAGCCTTGAACCAGGTTTCAGTTACAGCACAGACATCGATGTTCTCCATACTGAGAAGGGCCTCGAGTGCGTGCATTTTGAGATTTAGACTTCTGGCATTGAGCAGCATTACCCTTAGTTTCTTCCCATTTTTGTTTTCTAGGGTGGTAGGTTTAGAATTTGAGCCTTGCCTAAAAAGGCACTATGGGGGTGGCAAGAGCCTTAGCCAATATCCAGAATCCCAGGGGTGACAGGTGCAAGCCGTCTCTTGCGAAGCAGCGTGGCTTGTCAAGCATGTCATCCCAGGCAGACAGACACTGGATCCCCTTTGAATGAACCAGAAATTAAGCCAATTGTTAAAGCTGATCATCTTGTCTCTATGTTGTGGCATCATTCTTGGTGAAGGAAGGATACTGCTCAGGGTCAGGGTCATACCTGCCTGGGCTACATAATCAGAGAGCTCCTCTATGTCTCTTTTCATGTAGTCCAGGGAGGTACGTCTCAGGTCGTTCACACCAGCATGGACAATGACTGTGTCATATTTGTACTTGCTGTGGAGTGACCCGAGTGCTTGTGTTATGTGGCGGATTCTAGCACCAGATAGGCAGCTTACTGTGACCCTCTCCTTATTCAGCCTGGTGAGTGGGACGTCAGTGTGTCTGACTATGGAGTCACCTATGACAAGTATGTTTGGTGTTGTATTTGGCCTTAAGGGCTGTGACTGCTTTGCACACTGATTTTGTGGTTTATGTGTTGCCTGTGGTGTCATGAGGTGGCAGTTGCTTGGGTGTCTGCTTTGGAGGCCTCTGCTGTTTAGGTAAATGTTTGCTCAGAGCCTCCGAGTATGTCTTAGTGTGTTTATGTGTTTGATTCATTGTTGTGATAGCTTTATGTGAGACTGGTTTTGTGGTGTGTGTAGTTGCCTTCTCCTCCTGTCTGGTCTTGCCAGTCCTGAGTTGAGAGACCTCAGCCTCCAGTTTGGCCAAATAGCTCGATCTCTCGCAAGTATTTGTGTTATGTGGGAGGAGGAGAGGGTTGTCTGTGTACATGAGGCAATTGTAACATTGCCTCAATATTCCCAGATTCACCAACTGGACAGGGGAGGAAGCCAGCATCTGGCCCTTCGACATGCTAGAGAAATTAAGAAGTTAGGGGTGTAACTGAATAAGAGAGGACTTAGTAAGGAAGTGGGTACTCCTGGGGGGGGGGGGGTTCGCTAGTGAGGGACTTTGTATAATACAGAAGTGCTAAACCTGAAAAGAAGATGCTTTTAAGACAAGTGCTGAGCTTTTTTTTTTTTTTGGGAGTACAGTAAATGACCCCACACAAGAGTGCTTCCATCACTGTACAGTGTGGTACAGCTCCAATATTATCAAGATACATTTAGCTTTTTCTAATTTTCATTCATGATACCAAACACCACTCTGGCATTGCACAGTGTGTGCAAGGCCTTCAAAAGTATTTCTTCTCGGCCCTCCAATTAAACACTTCACACCACTATGGGACCTTAACTTGGTTCTGGTAGCTTTAAAACAAAATGTCTCTTTGAAGCAGCTTTTTCTGCAAACCCAAAACTTTTACCATGGAAAACCCTGGTTTTTGGTTGCTGTTACTTCAGTTAGACAAACTTCAGAATTCCATGCATTGTCATCCATTTTTCCATACCTGATCTTTCAGGACAGTGTTACCTGAAAACAAACAACTTTTATTCCCCAGGTGGCATCAAAGTCCAGTCTTAAGTACTAATCTTCCAGTCTTCAGTCTTTTTCCCAAATCAACAGAACTGAATATTACACACTTCAGATGTACACAAAATTCTCTGGAGTAAGTCCTTCAGAAAGGATAACCACCAGTTTATTTTGCCTCTGAAAAAACGGTTATAAAAGTCTCTAAATATACACTGTTCAGATCGTCTGTGCTGCCTTTGCCTACTACAGCCTACAGAAGTAAAAGCCAATTCCACTAAATCTATGGCAACCTCCACTACCTTCTTCAGAAATTGTTCCATAGAGAACATGCATAGCAAGGCTGGCCTCAGTGACAGACATTACTGCAGGATCCAACCTGGAGATAGAAAAAAAAAGGATATTGTAGGACTGGGATACTTAATACAACTTCAGACTCTCTAGGAGCAGGTGGCTGACTGCCAGTCAAACTTCGGGCTGCCAAAAGAACATCCTCTAAGGATGGCAACAGAAGGAGCAGCTGCAGCATGAGAAAAGTCCAGCTACAAAAAAATCACATCTTTGCGGAGATCCTGGCATTTCTTCTCGTTCAGTGAAAAACTACCTTCATTATGGCAACAGTATCAGAAGACAAGTCCTCAAGAGGGGATCCTCAAAAAAAAAAAAAAATCCTCAGAATCAGACTCTCCAATCTGAAGAAATAGAACTTAAAAAAAACCCAGTCCAAATCTAATTTCTATCCCTCAGAATGGATATCAATATCTGAAAGAGGAAAATGTTTTCCTTTTTCTTTGAAGAGAGGATTCAGAATTTAAAGACTGAACATCTCTAAATCAGTAATGGCGAACCTTCTGGGACTGGAGTCTCAAAAATTCAGAAAATGCCCCAACTTGACTCTGCTGGCATGTCACTCCCCAAACGTAAATGGAATAAAATGAACAAAAATGAATACACGTTTTCTGAAGTAAAATAAGTCTATAAATCTAATTAGTATTATTAAGGTTATGGATGGCGCAGTGGTGCACCGGTAGCGTTGTTGCCTTACAGCACAAGGTTCTCCAGTTAGATTCTCAGCAGGGGTGCCTTCTGTGTGGAGTCTGCATGTCCTCCCTGCGTTCGTGTGGGTTTCCTCCGGGTGCTCCGGTTTCCTCCCACATCAAAGACATGCATCTAGAGTGTTTCTCCCCGGGCCTCTGCTGAAAATTGGCTTCGTTCCAAGTCGGACTTTCCCGGTTAACAAATGTTAAATAAATAAATAAAATTAAGTGCAAAAAGTCGCCAGTTTTAAGAGGGATTAAATAGGACAGTTGAGATGAATGTAAAAAGTACAGTTGTGTACACCTACCATAAATGTAGATGTTAGAGTGTCTTCACTGTTGCAGTCATAACTGTAGGGTGTTCCTGCCGGCAGGCAGCTCTAGGTCGGCCAGAAGTCTGGGTCTGGCGTCGGCTGCACCAGCAAGCACCCTGACGTCAGAACGCAGGGGTATAAAGCTGACAGCCGACGCCATCTTCTCCAGTCTTTCTTGCCCCAGATGTCAGAAGTCCCCCAAAATAACCAAACAAAAGGTGTCCAAAAAGGACACACAAATACACCACAAAAGAAAAAGAGGAAGATAAGAAGGGATAGGTGGGAGGGAAACACCGACTGCAACAGTGAAGACACTCTAACATCTACATTTATGGTAGGTGTACACAACTGTACTATGTTCTTCGTGTTTCACGGTTGCAGTCATAACTGTAGGGTGGAATCACAAAGCTGTGAAGAGGGAGGAGGTTATGTAGAAGAGGGGGCAGCAAGAAGGCCCTGCAAAACAGCAGGGGCAAAACCTGCCCTAGACTTAGAATACAAAGGGAGATTATAGTGCTTACAAAAAGTATGCCCTGAACTCCAAGTGGCAGCTTCCAAAATGTCCTTGGTAGGAACTCCTCTGGGAAAAGCTGAAGTGGCAGCTGCTCTAGTAGAATGACTTCTAACAGTACCAGGAATCTGCTTCCCAAAGTGAGAGTAACAAAACCTTATCCCATGGGCAATCCATTTGGAAACAGTTTGTTTAGAGATAGCCTTGCCTAGAGAACTGGAGGCATAAGAAATAAGCAACTGATCAGATTTTCTGAAATCTTTAGTTCTGTCCAGGTAGAACTGTAGCTGCCTGTGTACGTCCAATGAATGCAAAATCCTCTCCCCTTTGTTTTGAGGATTCGGAAAGAAAGTAGGAAGGTGTATAGTCTGATTTAAAGCCATTTTAGAAATCACCTTAGGCATGAATGTAGGATTGGTCCTCAAGGCAACTCTGTCTTGGTGGAAAATAAGGTATGGTTCCACAACCATGACAGCTTGTAACTGACACCCTTCTGGCAGAAGTCAAAGCTAATAAAATAGCTGTCTTCCATAAGAACTTGATGTCTGAAGCAGCAGCAGGCTCAAAGGGAGGTAAAGTAAGTTTTTCCAATACATAATTAAGATCCCAAGCAGGAACAGGAGGAGTTCTAGGAGGTCTTAAATTCTTAGCCCCTCAAAAATTGTCTCACCAGCTGGTGAGAGAAAAAGGGGGGGATCAGTGTTGTAATGAGCCAAGATAGCAGAAGCATGGATTTTAATGGAAGAAAAGGAGAGGCCTTTAAGCAAAAGGTCAGAGAGGTACAGTAAAATGGAAGAAATGCCAGGTAGAAGAGGATCAGAACCTCGATCCCGCATCCAAATACAAAATCTTTTCCATTTAGAAGCATAAGATATTCTAGTGCTAGGACGCCTAGCTTCTAAGAGAACATCCAAAACTTGTTTGGGTAAAGCAGAAGGAATCAAACGGCCTTGTAGAGCCAAGCTGCCAGGCAAAGAATCTTGATTTGAGAGCGTAGCATCTGACCCTGATGTTGGGACAGAAGAGAAGGAAACAGAGGCAGAATCCATGGAGGTTCCAAGAACAGGTGTCTTAAAGTTGGATACCAAAACTGTCGAGGCCAATTTGGAGCTATCAGAATGATAATCCTGGGTTTGTCCCGTTTTATTTTCAGTAGTACCAGAGGCAGAAGAGGAGGGAAGGCGTATCCCAAAAGATTCCTCCAGCTGAAAGACAGGGCATCCACTATCCAAGCTGTTTTGTGGAAGGACCTGATGCAAGAGAGAGGCAGCTGATGATTGAGATGGGATGCAAACTGCAAACAGATCTATCTGAGGACAACCCCAAACTGCCGTAATCCTGCTGAATAAGTTGGGGTCTAGCATCCATTCGTGAGGATCCAAAAGATTTCTGCTTAGGCTATCTGCTAAGAGATTCTGTTTTCCTGGAATGAACTGAGCTTGAAGATGCAGATTCAGATTTAGAGCTGTCCCATAAACTCATGGCTAATCTGCAAAGGGGGTATGAGTGAGAACCTCCCTGCTTGTTTATATACCACATGACTGTGGTATTGTCTGTGCGATTCTGGAAGGCTAGAAGAGCATTTTGGACTGCCAACATTTCCTTCAAGTTGATGTGCCAGTGTAGATGCTTCTTTGTCCAATACCCCTGCTGGCAATTGTTTAGGTAATGAGCTCCCCAAGCATAATCCGAGGAGTCTGTGGTTATGATCTGAGCAGGAAGAGGTAGACTAAAGGGATTCTCTTCGTTTAAAGCACAAGCCCTGGACCACCAAAGGAACTCTTTTTGGAGGCAGGGAATCAGAGGTATCATTGTTTCCAGGCTGTGGTAAAGCTGAGACCAGACACTCTTTAGGGACCATTGAAGTTTTCTCATATGAAGCCTTGCATTTGGAATCAACAGGATACAAGAAGCCATGTAGCCCAAAGCCTGCAGGAATTTCCTTGCAGTGAGCTGAGTTAAAGTAGCCAAGGTCTTGAAAATTGATGCCAGCTGTACTTTTCTGGAGTAAGGAAGGCCCTTTGTAAGCTTGTGTTTAGAAGAGCCCCCAAAAAGATCATTTGTTGAGAGGTGATCAAATGTGACTTGTGTTCTGAAAATCCCAGTAGTAGGAGAAGACGCTGAACAAACTGCAGATGTTGAAGTAAAAGATCTTTGCTGTCTGCCTGAATAAGGCAGTCATCCAGGTAGGGGTAAATTTGAATTCCTTGGAGTCTGCAATAAGCTACTACTGGAGCCAGACACTTGGTAAAGACTCTGGGCGCAGTAGATAAGCCAAAGGGCAGTACAGAGAATTGAGAGCGTCTCGAACCTGCCTTGAATCTGAGGTATTTTCTGCGTTCCTGTCTGATGGGAATGTGTAAATAGGCTTCCTTCAAGTCCAATGTCACCATCCAAGCATCCTGGGAGAGCATGGGAAGAAGTTGTTGCAGAGTAAGCATCTTGAATTTTGGAATCTCCAGGGAGGTATTTAACACTGAGAGGTCCAGAACAGATCTCCATGAGTTTTGTTTCCTTGGAACCAGAAATAGTCTGGAGTAAAAACCTGTTCCCATCTCTGGAAGTGGAACAGGTTCGATGGCTTTCATGACCAATAAGGCGTCCACTTGATTTAAGGCCTCTGACCATTGATGTTTTGGCAGATCCGGCCAACCCGAAGACCTTGGCAGAGTATGAAAGTGGAATTTGTAGCCTCTTAAAATCACGTCTAAAACCCATTTGTCCTGGGTAATACGAGTCCAATTTTGGTAGAAAAGAGAAAGTTTTCCTCCGAGAGGGGCTTCCAGGCAAGGAGGACCTGAAGCCCAACAGAGAGTCATTGAGTCTGCTTCTTTTGAGATTGAGATCTGTCTTCTCCCCTTCTAGGTGAAGAAGCAGTCCATTGTCTGGACCTGTAAGAGGCCTGAGCCTGTCCTCGACCTCTGGAGCGTCTATATCTTCCCCTTTGAGGCCTGTCAGACGTGGGAAAGGACCAATTTTTGGAGGGCCAATTTCTAGAAAATCTAGGAGGCTGAACTTGCAAAAAATCTTTAACAGTCTGCATAGACTTTGCTTTCTCTTCCATCTTTTTAATAACCTCCTCAGCCTTGGACCCAAATAAAACATCATGCTGAACAGGAGCATCTAACAGTTTAGCCTTAACCTGTTCAGGTAAATTCTGCTCACGAAGCCAAGCATGTCTCCTGATAACAGTACCAGAGGCTGCGGCCCTGCAAGAAGCTTCCAAAGCATCAAAACCACAATGTAAACTATGTTTGCTAACTTGTTTAGTTGCATGCAATACATCCTATAATTCCTTGTCCTCTGCACAAGCAGGAAAGGTAGCGAGTCTTTGCTTTAGAACAGACAAAAGAAATTGCTGATACCTGAACATGTGAAACTGGCAATTTAAAGCTCCAATAGAAAGAGTAGCAGAAGTGTAAACCTTTTTGCCCCACCTGTCCAAGGCACGGGAATCCTTTTCAGAGGGAATAGGATTTTTAGATGAAGCGGCCTTAGCAGCCCTAGAACCCTGAGAAATGGTTTCAGGATCAGCTGAAGGATTCATAAATAAGAACTGATGGGAGTCAGGGACTCTGTAAAATCTATCAGGCTTGGAAGGAGCAGGTGGCAAAGAATCAGGATTTAGGTTAGTTTCAGAAAAGGCATCATCCACAATATCAAGTACAGGAGGAATAGCCAAAGGTCTGTGCTGAGGGAGAAGGAGAAATTCCCTAAGTCTCTTCTTGGAAGCAGAATAATCCTGACCTTCCCAATGAAAATGCTCCCTCATCTCATGTAAAGTTTCCCCAAAAGAGAAATCTTCAGGGGGGGAAGCAGAGGGAATAGAGTCCTCTGCATCAGAATCCTCATAAGGAGGAAAAGAATAATCCTGGTCAGAGGAAGAGACCGAAGACACAGAAGCCTGATCAGAAGAATCAAAGAATATCCTGTCTAGGCCTTTTTTCAGGAGGGGGGCGAGAACCCCTAATCATTGTAAGTAAATCTTCAGCCATCCGAAGTAATTGCTTCTGGGACTTGGGAGCTGTATCCGAGGCAGCTTGTGAAGAAACCCTTGGTTTAACAGGAGTCTTTGACTTTGTAGAAATAGTAATATTAGAAGGCCTGAAAACCCCCTCAGAAGCTGGTACCTGCACAGCGGTTCCGGACCCATCTGAAGAAGCGACGTCCGAAGGTCCTGCAGCAGATAAAATACTGGGCCTAGAAGGCTCCCCATGGGCATCTAGGTCGGCCATCGGTTCTGAAGTGGCGGACGACAGGGGCTGCAAAAGCGCCTCACTGACGACCGCCGAACCCGAAGCTGGCTCCGGCTGCAAAATATCATGTTTGGACCTCTGAGGCCTATCCTTGTCTTTGCGTTTTTTCTGAATTCCGGTTGTCTGTAAAGTATCCGACGACATCCTATAATTAAATCGTCTACCGAAATAATTCAAGGCCCAATCGTACCTACGCTTGATAGTGCGAGAATTAAACCTGGCACAGAACCGACAGCAAGAAACGTTGTGGTCAGGGCCCAAGCAAGGTAGACAGTAAGAGTGGAAATCTTTATGAGGTATTTGTTTCCCCACACGATATACAATTATTAACTTTTTCTGACATCGTGGGAGCAAGAAAAAAGTTTCCCCAACGGGGTACTTAGCTTGAGAAGAGAAGTAGAAAACTTCGGACAGACGACAATCAAAGCACGTTGTCTGAAAAATGCCAACCAACGACTTGCGAGCTGCTTTCCACCGCACGGCAAGAAAGACTGGAGAAGATGGCGTCGGCTGTCAGCTTTATACCCCTACGTTCTGACGTCAGGGTGCTTGCTGGTGCAGCCGACGCCGGCCCCAAACTTTGGGATTCTGGCCGACCTCGGGCTGCCTGCCGGCAGGAACACCCTACAGTTATGACTGCAACAGTGAAACACGAAGAACATCAGCACTTGCTTAGAAATGCAGACTACTTGCCGTTCTCAGACCTGTAACCACAAAGAGAACAATGTCAGCACTGTCCTCTGCAGAAACTCACAACAGTATACTGAAATAGTCTGAGGTTAACAACTCCCTTAACTTTGCAGCAGTTTGTTGAACTGGCTCCTGGCACAAAATAATTCCATGTACTTCACACAAGCAATGAAAGCAAAAGTGGATTTCAAACAAATGTGCTTATTTGGAGACTGCAGTTGCAGATACTGTGCTTGCGTCTTCAAAATGAGCTTCTGGTGCAGCGGTTAGAAGTCAACTGAACTGTGTGGCTGCCTTGACGACAGATGTGCAGATACGAATGGGGAGAACCCTTTTTAATCTCTGGGTGGTGCAGGGTCTCATATTTCTTAAAATTTTTGTTAGTTTGGTTTCTTTGGTAACTCGAGTGTTGGTGAATGCTGGCATGTCACCTTTGACATGCGTGTCATAGGTTCGCCATCACTGTTCTAAATAAACTCTTAGCAAACGCCATCCAATCTTCCTCATCTACTTTAGCATAGGAAGGATATCTAGGTTATAGTTTATTTTTTTTGCAGAACCTCCAACCTCAGAAAAAGGATGGCCTACAGGAAGGACCCTTTCCTGGCAATGAAGCTCGTAAGTTGGCTTAGTGAAGAAGCATCCCCTGGTCCCTTCTCCAATGCCAGCAAGGGTAGTTCTCTTTTACCCACTAGAAGACAGCTGAACAGTCACTGAGACTGTGCCTGCCTCCTGGGTCCTTCGTAGCTTCATGAGGAGCAATAGTGTAGCTTGGGCAGGGAGAGAGGGGCAAATGTCCTGGGTGAAAGTGTTGGGTGGGGGGCGTGATCAGCCAATCCCAATTGCTCTTTATAACGATACCTTTTTTTTAAAAGCTGGTATTGCATTTACGGTCAAACCTGGACACTGTAGAGCTCTGTGTGGTCTGAACTGTAGCAATTACATGCATTTTGGAACAGTTTAAAAGTTAAAAAAAAATTATATTATATATACATACATACATACATATTTACATATTTACATATATATATATATATATATATATATATATATATATATATATATATATATATATATATATATATATATATACATACATATACATATACACACACACACACACACACACACACACACACACACACACACACACACACACGTATACATTTTTTTTTTTTTTTTTTAAAGTAAAACTTGAGCGCTGTAACACTCCATGTACGTAGGATATAAAACTGTAGCAGCGGTTTGTTATATTTGTAGCCAACAGTTTGCTACAGTTTAAAAAGGATTTTTTTAAATAAAACAGCAATGTAGCACTCTGTGCAGGTGGGGTATAAACTGTAGCAGCTGTTTGCTACAGCTGCAAATAAATAATTTTTTTCTAATAAAATATGTTAAAAGGAGGGTTGGGGCAGGGGACAGAAACAGGACGGCTGAGGGGGTTGTCATGCATTTGGCCACCTGGTTGATGGGCCAGTAGAAGGAAAGTGTTTTTTTTTTTTGCTTTTCAATGGAATCCGGTCACATGCATGTACTGGCTTATTACAATAAAGTGCTTTTTTTCTGCTCTTCACTTGAAGAGCTGAGGTGGTGGGACACTCGTTCATAGTACCAGCCCAGGGCATTAGGTGTACCAGCTACAGCATACAAAGGAATTAAGAAAGAGCGATGAGCACTCTGAGGAATAACTGAAGGCCACAGCAGAGTCAACCCTTTGGTGGCTGAGGTGAACAGGAAAACGGAGTGAAGGTCAAAGTCTCACGGATATTTAGTATTTATTTATTTTACATTTGTTGACCGGGTAGTCTTAACTGGACATAGTTCCATTTTCAGTAGAGGCCCGGGGAGAAAAGCCAAGTATAAAAATATTGTTACATGGTAAGTAAAGGATTAATAAACAATAAAACAGATGTTTTTTCATTCTAGATATAAAGTAGCAATAAATAGAATATTACTTAAGGAAGCTAAAAACAGTTGCAGTACAGAAGAGTTACGTACAATACTTCACATCAGGTACAAGGATTTAAACAATAGGTTAGAGTTTAACTACTGACCACCTTATTTACAAGACTAAGTGTTTAGAAGAGAGGAAGTTAGGTTACAAGAGGAAGAAACAGGGGTGATGAGGGTGGTTAGTCAGGGTTACTACAAGGGCAAAGCCAGTGCTTTTGGAGGTGTTTTTTAAGTTCTAGTTTGAAAAGTGGCAAGGATGTTTATTAGAGTTAGTTCATTGGGTAGCAGGTTCCACTTTTTTCCTGCTGTGTTGGTAAACAGAGTCACCAGCTGCATTATTAGACTTTAAGCTAGCAAGGAGTTTGTTAGAACGCAGGGAGTTCAGATTATTGTATGGGACTAGGAGTTTTGAGAGTATAGGGGTATTATTGGGTTGGTGAAATATCTTGTGGGCAATTGTGAGTTGGGGGATTTTCAGATGGTATATACTATGACTGAGTCCATGTCCTAGCCACAGAAAGTCTCACAAGTAGATTGAAGAGCCTAGAAGAGTCAGTATAACCTCCAGACAGAAAAACTACTTTCTGATGCAAAATGTTCAAGACAACAGACAAAACACACCGGACCCAGTTCCCCGCAACTTTGCAATGAAGAAAGAGCAATCCCCACAGGAACCCAGGACAGGCTGGCAGCCAAAAAGGCTTCTGACGATTTGTCTGTGGAGCTTAGCAGAGTCAGTAAAGTACTCAGGCAGGAATTTAAGGTTTTGTAGCAAACTATTTTTTAATGACAGCCCACAAAACCACAAGCCCTTAACAATAAAATCCGAATTAGAAATTCATTTTTTCCTTACAAAAAATAAATATTTTTAAAGAATTCCCTACAGGGAACTAAAACTATAAATTTCAAAGCCAAGACTTTTCATAACCCTAAAAAGCCCAGACATTGCCTCAAATATATACATTGTTTTGGCTAAAATGAAACTGGTTTCTTCACAAAAAATTGATATGCTGAACATACTCTCGACCATAATACTTATCTACCTAACCTTGTAGAAATTCTTGCAGACCACAGGTCACTAAAACCCCACAAGAAATGCATAGTCTTCAGTGGCAAGAAATCCTTGTTATCCATGCCACTGGTTTTATCCTGCTTCCCTTGTGCAGGGCAGTGACTAGGTGAGTCTGGAAGGTGTTCTAAAACTTTGGAAGCTGTCCAGCTGGCCCAGTCCTTGGTAGGATGTCCCATTTAGCTTGGGCTACTGCAGCAGTTGTCTAAGGTTCAACATAGTGCTACACATTACTCAAGAGCCATGAAAACAATTGAACTAGTGTATGAATTTTTTCACTAAACATACTGCCCTTGTCCCCTGAAAAGCAAAGTACAATTAAATGAACGACATCTGCTAAACAACAATATCAACTAATTATTAGAGGACAGAAAGTACAGTTGTGTAGACTCACCATAAATGTAGATGTTGAATGTATTCCACTGTTGCAGTCATCACACTTGGGTTATCTACCTGCAGGTAGCCCGGCCTGAATACCAGAGACTAAGCATTTCTGAGTCAGTTGGTGTTGCTTCAGGACTGATGTCAGGTCGTCAGGGGTATTAAAAAAAAAAAAACAGGCAGCTGACGCCATTACATGAGTTTTGCTTGCCCCAAATGTCAGGAGCCCCCCAAATAGGGAGCCAAGTTATGGCGGAAAAAACGCCACCAGTAAAAAGTAAATACCAAGAGCCCTTTAAGGGGTGAGTAATAGATATAGATAAGGAGAGAGAGACACAGGGGCTGGAAGGTGGAAAACCAGGACTGCAACAGTGAATACACTCGAACATCTACATTAATCGTAAGTGTACAGAATTGTACTATGTTCATGTTTCACTGTTGCAGTCATCAACACTTGGGTCGATTCCCACAGCTGAAGAATGGGTGGAGGCAGTCAAGAAGAGTTGGGGCTGGCTAGTATGCCCTGCAGGACTGCTGTTGCAAACCCCGCCCTGGATTTGGAAAAGATAGGCAGGTGGTAATGCTTGGTGAAGGTGTGACCAGAACTCCAGGTAGCAGCTTCCAGAATGTTCCTAGTAGGGACTCCCCTGAGGAATGCTGTAGAAGTTGAAGTTGCCCTAGTGGAATGCGTTCTGACCACCAGAGGGGGTGGTTTTCCCATGGTGTTTGTAACAGAAATGGATACAGTGTGCTATCCATTTGGAGATGGTTTGTTTTGATATAGCCTTGCCCTCTGCCCCTGGTGCAAAGCTGACTAGTAAGTGGTCAGATTTCCTGAAGGGCTTAGTCCCATCAAGGTAGAATCTGAGCTGTCTGTGCACGTCTGAAAAAAAAAAAAGAGTGCAGGATCCTTTCCCCTTTATTTTGAGGATTAGGGAAAAAATCTGGCAAATGGATAGATAGGTTGAAAGCCACACTGGACCACTTTAGGCATAAAAGTAGGGTTAGTCCTGAGGGAGACCATGTCAGCATAAAAAATAATGAAGGGTTCCACAGCCATAAGTGCTTGTAGCTCCGACACTCTTCTAGCTGAAGTGATGGCCAGAAACAAGGCTGTTTTCCAAGAGAGGAATTTTAGCTCTGCTGACGCTGCAGGCTCAAGGGGGGGGGGGGGTGAGCTTTTCCAACACAAAGTTAAGGTCCCAAGCAGGGGTGGGGGCTCTCCCTGATGGCCTTACGTTGTTGGCCCCTCTCAGGAATTGTTTGATGAGAGAAGACAGGTCGCTATAATAAGCAGAGACGGCAGAGGCATGGATCCTAATGGAAGAGAAGGATAGGCCTCTGTGGAGTAAATCTGCTAGGTAAATCCAGGATGAGAGGTAAGGAGGGCAGTGCTGTGGCAATCATTTAGAGAGAATCCAGGAACAATACCTTTTCCACTTATCAGCATAGGATTTCCTTGTACAGGTCTTCTGGCTTCAAGAATGACGTCCAGCACCTGCTTGCCACTGGAGGAGAATTCAAGGAATAAGCCAAGCTGCAAGGTTCAGAGTTTGCAGTTGCAGATACAAGATCTGTCCCTCCTGAGTGAGGAGGGTTGGGATCTGGGGTAGGTGCCATGGTGGCACCAGTGACAGACTGCACAGTAGTGGGCACCAGTGCTGGCATGGCCAGTCTGGGGCAATCAGGATTGCCCTTGGTCTTTCCTGTCTTATCTTGAGTAATACTCTTGTAAGAAGAAGCAGAGGAAGAAATGCATAGATTGAGAGGTTTACCCACTGGAAGGATAGGGCATCCACTTTCCAGGCCCTGCTGTGAGGTGTCCTGGTGCAGAATTTGCTGAGCTGGTGATTGTAGGGGGAGTCAAATAGGTTCACCTTCGGGGTTCCCCATTTCTGGGTTAGAATGCGGAAGGTGTTGAGGTCCAATTGCCACTCGTGTGGGTCTAGGAGATTTCCGCTTAAGTCATCTGCCAGAGAGTTTTGTTTGTCTGGCAAGAATTGAGCTTGCAGATGAATATGCATGGCCAAAGCCACGTTTCCACAGGGTCATGGCTAGCCTGCATAGTGGGAAAGAGTGGGTTCCCCCTGCTTGCTGATGTACCACATCACTGTGGTGTTGTTGGTTTTTATTAGCAGGGGTCATGGTGAGAGTAGGGATCTGAAAGCGGCTCCGGACTCATCCTAGGTACAGACATCCGCAGGTTCTGTAATCAAAGAGACTTGAGGCATACCGGACTCCGAACGGGTCTTGGTAGCGGCCTGCAAATCCACTGAAGCAGACATCAGGGGCTGCGAAAGCGCCTCACTGAGTAACGGCAAACTGGCAACTAGCTTAAAGGAAGCGTCGTCGGCAGTTTTGGACCTGTGCAATCTGTCTCTGTCTTAATCCTTACATTTTTTCAGAAGATCGGTAGACAGATGGCTTACCAAAGCAATTACGGAATATGGAGATAGAGAGCAAAAGTATTTAGCGACAATAAGGAACTGACAATGAATAGTTCAGGCGTTGAACCAAAACACAAAACCAACAGCGAGGTACGTCATGGTCTGGACCTAAACCGGTAACAGAGTAAGAATGGAAATCTTGATGTGGTATTTGCTTTCCCCAGGCGAGACAATTGTCAACTTTTTCTGACATCGGTTAGAGCAAGAAAAAAGGATCCCCAAAGGGGTACTTAGCTTTCGAAGACTTCAGGAGGATTCAATTCGGAAACGAAAACTCAGGTAGCGGCCGACCCACACTCATGCTAACTGCTTCTGCTTCGGGCTCCTCGGTAAGAAAGACTGATGTAATGCCGTCAGCTGCCTGTTTTTATACCCCTGACAACCAGACATCAGTCCTGAAACAACAGCAACCGACGCATAAATACTAAGTCTCTGGTATACAGGCCGACTGAAGGCTACCTGCAGGCAGATAACCCAAGTGTGAGGACTGCAACAGTGAAACACGAAGAACATCTTACTAGATTAATCTACTCTCCATGGGTTCACACAGCATCAATACTGCTATATTTGGTGTCAAATCCAGACAGTCATCTGAAAATGTAATTCAGGCATTAAGCCACGAGGAAATTCTTCCTAGATAAAAGATCTTTTAGCAAGAATACTTGCAGTATTACAAACCAGTATTAGGCAGTCTATGTACAACAGATTACTGTCTTATCAAAGTGCAAAGCAAATACTATTTTTTCTCATGCAAAACTACCCCCCGCCCGCCAAAGGAGGGCAGCAGCAGCACTTTCCCACTAAAAGTACCTGAATAAATTGAATGGATTATGTTGTTTCCACTTTGCACGAATGATACCAGTGCCATCATCACACCCATGGTGGAGGACAAAGCCTCCTCATTCCCATAGCGGGAATAAATTGGCTTGCCAGCTTCACTTAACACAAAGACATGCTTCCTGTGCATGCGCCAGCTTTCTGCTGTAACATCTTCTTCCCTGTGTGAGGAAACCAAGTCTGCTCCAAAGGGAGAACAAAGTTCTTTTTTTTCACACACAACTAAGGGCCTCCCAGAAAATTCACTGGAGTCCTCCAAGGTGTTGTCAGTTGAGGCAGAGTCAGATAGCTCCTTGTCACTGGATGCATCTTTTTCTTCATCAGGCACCACTTCTTCCTCTGTAGAGCACACAGATCCCTCACATTCATCATTTTGTGCTTCTTCTGTAACTGCTTCTCTTATGCCATCTTCTGGGTTTGTTGCTTCTGCATCATGTTCTTTTACTTCTGGAATAAAGAAAAAAAGATCTGATAAACATACGTGTTCTCTACACTGCAAGGTACAAGCTTTAGTGTATTACAATTTCACACTAGGAAATGTACAGGTCTTAACACAGTATTTAGAAGCAAAGAAGTTCTCAAGAAACCTCAGTAATAAGCTGCTGCATAATCACTAATTGCTCAGCTAATGATCTTTTTTCAAAAGCAGTATGTCATAGCCGACTCTTCTGACTGTCTCACCTTTGGTTCCTACAACATACACAGACTCTTCTGTCTTACATTTGGTTCCTGCATATACAAAACAACTATCAAATGGATAGTCATTCTGGCAGCAATATTTGGGCATTCATCTATAAATTGCACTTCAATGGAAATTTTAGATGCAAACACAAGAGAAAAGTCACAGCTTGAATTGTGTCAAAATCTCAGATGCTGTTAGAGCTACTAAAGAAAACACATGGTGGAGACAACATAGCACACAAAGACTGCAGTGAAAAAGGGAAAACAGGGGAACTGAGCATGAATCAAAAACAGAGAAGGCTCACCCAAAGTATCTAGTGACAGGTGCGTGGTCACCTTACTCACCTACACTGCAAAACAGCAAGGGGTGCACAGCCATAATGGACACAAAAAGTACAGTTGTGTACACTTACCATAAATGTAGATGTTAGAGTGTATTTAATGTTGCAGTTATTACATTTTGGGTAATCTGCTGGCAGGTTGCTCTCAGTCGGCCTGAATATCAAAGTCTTGGGTCCTGCGTCGGTTGCTGTCTCCTCTTCCATGACGTCAGGGGTATAAAAAACATGCAGCCGATGCCATTTTATTCAGTTTTTCTTGCCCCAGATGTCAGGTGCCCCCCAAATGGGGAGCAAAAAAAAAAAAAAAAAAAAAAAAAATTATATATATATACACACACACCTATCTCTCTCACATTATATATATATATATATATATATATATATATATATATATATATATATATATATATATATATATATATATATATATAAACAGCAATATATGTAAATGCACTTTTAGCAACATAAACTTTACCTTCATCTAAAAGCAAATACACCACAAAGGCTTTAGAATAATGAAGGAAAGAGAAGTTATAGAAAAAGGGGGATGGTGGATGGGTAACCTGGACTGCAACAGTGAATACACTTGAACATCTACATTTATGGTAAGCGTACACAATTGTACTATGTTCATGTTTCACTGCTGTAGTCATTACATTTTGGGTAGAATCCCAAAGCTATGGATGGGAGGATGGAACTAAATAGTATTACGAGCTGCTACAAGGTCCTGCAGAACTGCAGTGGCAAAGCCTGCCCCGGACTTGAGGCAAATGATAATGCTTTGTAAAAGTATGAACAGAGCTCCAAGTAGCAGCTTCTAGAATGTCTTTGGTTGGAACTCCTCTGAGAAAGGCTGCTGAGGTAGAGGCAGCCCTGGCGGAATGTGACCAGATTCCCTTGGGCACTGGTTTACCATGATGCAAGTAGCAGAAACAAATGCAGTGGCTTATCCACTTAGAAATAGTCTGCTTTGATATAGCCTTCCCCTCTGATCCTGCAGCAAATGCCACAAGTAGTTGCTCAGACTTTGAGATTTGGTCCTGTTTAAGTAGAATCTTAGTGGTCTGTGTACTTCCAATGAATGCAGAATCCGCTCCCCCTTGTTCTGCGGATTTGGGTAAAATGTTGGCAGTTGAATAGTTTGATTAAGAGCCACACTGGATACCACCTTAGGCATAAAGGAAGGATTGGTCCTGAGGGACACCCTGCCTGGGTAAAATGTAATAAAAAGCTCCACAGCCATGAGGGCATATTGTTCTGAAACCCTTCTTGCTGAAGTGATTGCCAAAAGGGAAGCTGTTTTCCAAGATAAAAACTTTATATCCGCATTAGCTGCTGGTTCGAAAGGAGGCAGGGTGAGTTTTTCCAGCACAAAATTTAGGTCCCATGAAGGAGTTGGTGATCTTCTGGGAGGCCTTAAATTTTTGGCCCCTCTAAGATACTGTTTTAGCTGAGGACGAGAAAAAATGGGAGGCTCCATGTTGTAATGAGCCGAAATGGCAGAGGCATGGATTTTTATTGAAGAAGATAAGCCCTTGTCAAACATCTCAGTCAAGTATTGTAAAATCTGAGGAATATTTGGGTTTGTTGTGCCTGTTCCTTGGGCTTGGTTCCAAGCACAGAATATCTTCCATTTATCAGCATAAGATTTAAGTACTAGGCCTTCTGGCTTCCAAAATGACATCCATCACAGATTTACTGAGAGGTGTTTGTTTGCATAATTACATGATCAGCCATGCTTGCCAGGTTCAGGGCTTGGAGCTGAGTGTGCAGAATTTGATTGCTCTGCTGAGAAAGTAAATGAGGTATCAGAGGCAAGTACCAAGGAGGGAGATGAGACATATTCCTTAGAATTGGGTACCAGTACTGGCGAGGCCAGTCCCGGGCAATTAGGATAATTTTTGGTTTCTCCAAAAGAATAATCCTCAGGAGGAGATGCAAATAGGATGGATTCTACTGCATCTGAATCCTCATAGGGTGATACAGAAAATTCCTGATCAGAAGAGGGATCAGAAGAAATAGAAACCTGATCTGAAGATTCATGATCAGTGTCTTGCCAAGGCCTCTTGGGGGGGGGGTTGAGAACTCCTGATAAAGGTAATTAAGTCCTCAGCCATTTTGATAATATGTTTTTTAGGCATAGGGGCCTGTACACGTGGCTCATGCATCAGTTTTTTAGACTTAAAAGTTGTTTTTGAAACTGGCGTCAGTTTTATATAGCAATGTTGAGGCCTGAAAACACCCTCAGAAGTCGGAGCCTGCTTAGCGGCTCCGGACCCATCCGAGGGAGAGACATGTGCGGGTTCAATACTCTTTGAGAATCTCGCGGCATACCGGACTCTGCACGAGTCTCGGTAGAGGCCTGCGACTCTAAAGTAGCGGGCATCAGGGGCTGTGAAAGCACCTCACTGCGTACCGGCGACTGGCTTAGGAGAAGCTTTGTTTTCGGTTTTGGACCTCGGTCTGTCTCGGTCTTTTTCTTTGCGTTTTTTGTGAACTCTGGTAGTCGGATTGCTATCTGACGACATTTCATGGTAATTAAATCTGGATCAAAAATATTTTGAAGCAAAAATATAAAGACGCTCAATAGTGCATTGGTTAAATCTAGCACAAAACCGACAGCAAGGCACATTATGATCTGGGCCTAGGCAAGGAATACAGTACAAATGAAAATACTTGAGGTATTTGCTTCCCACAAGTAATGCAATTATTAACTTTTACTGACATCGGTAAGGAGCAAGAAAAAAAGTTTCCCCAACGGGGTACTTAGCTTTAATTGAAGACTTCGGTTCTGAAACTTGAATGTGAAAATTTCAGGAGTCGGTCGACCGGCACTTGCGAACTGCTTCTGCTTCGGGCACCGCGCGGCAAGAAAGACCGAATAAAATGGCGTCAGCTGCACGTTTTATAACCCTGACGACCTGACGTCATGGAAGCGGAGACAGCAACTGATGCAGGACCCATGACTTTGATATTCAGGCCGACTGAGGGCATCCTGCCAGCAGATTACCCAAAATGCAATGACTGCAACAGTGAAACATGAAGAACATACACTGCTTTAAGGTACAGTTCTGATCACAGCAGAACTTTCTACAAAATAAATTTCAATGTCCAAGATGTTTCCAAATATTTCCGAGTTCCAAGAACACTTAGTCACACACAAAAGAGCCATCAGCATGCCCAAAGTCTATACAGTCCACCATGTCTACTGCAGTAATAAAAGTGTATAGTCACCATACTATCCCAAACAGCCTGTACATTCAATCATGTGGCCCTGCAAGGAAAGCATGTTCCAACAAGGAGACTATCTCACCTTCAAATATTTAAATGCTGACCCAAATTTAAAAAAGAAAATAGGGAACAGTATGTCAAATGACAGAAATTTTGTGGCAAGTAGGAAGACTAAGAAGTGAGAAGAGGTAAGGGATGTGGGTGGCCCAGTTCCACATTAGTTGGCAGGGGTCACTAGCCCCACCCTTAATAAAGGTACTTGCCATATATCTTGACCCTTGCAATACTAATTTATAAAAAACATTAGTAGCACTGGAGTTCTGGGTTTGCAGAATGGTCAGGCTTAAAAATGTAATGTTTATACTATGTGTTCATTTTTATTAGTCTGATTTTCAACAGAATGAAATTACAACTACAATGTTCTCTTTGCATAACGATCACATTTACTACATTGGCATGTGTAAATACTTGTGTATTCTATGCCATTTGTTTGGCTATGAATTTATTCAACAAATACCAATTAATTTTTTTAGTACAGGGACAGAATCTGCTAAACTAGACCTATTTTAGCTTCAGATACATTGATTCTAAATAAGAGGTAAAAATTAAATACATTTTGTACAAATGAATATGAAGAAAATATGGATCCACATCACATACATAGTACCAAACCACTCACCTCATGAATACAACAGCCGAGTGACAGTATTGCACATCCCAACAATCAATAAACTCAGTGACACTACAAAAAAGCAATACTGACAGTACTGCACAGCTCAAAAACGAATAAACTCAGTGATAATAAAGCAATACTGGCAAGCAAACCTGTCATCTATACCAGTTATAAAGAATGTTCCCCATTTTAAATTTAAAAAATTCTATGTTCTAGACTGTTCCTTGCTGACAGGTATGCTGCACATTTATTGATAATAGTTTTTAAAGAAATGTATTAATTCATCAAAAGAAAGATTTCTTTATATGAATAAGCAGTCATTCATGCTCTGTGCTTGACAGTAGTCATTAGTAACGGTTTCACATTTTGGAAACAGACCGCTACTCAACTTAGTGCAATAAAAGATATTTATAATTAACCATATGCATATAAAGCTTTGGTGGGACAGTAACCTCCCTCTGGATATTAGTTTGTCATGGAGCTGCCAAGCAATTGAAATTCAACTAGATGCACTTTTTTTTTTTTTTTTTTTTTACTGCATAACGGTTTTAAAACACGTAGATGATAGGGATTATACAGTGAATGTATCAGTGGACTGAGACTGCCATTCAAGCCCATCACTCACTGAAACCATGCTCCAACTGGGTAAAAATGTTGGTGTGGTACTTCTGAGATACTGTGGGAAAAGCTACTTCCGACATAAGTCACCATATTTATTTTTCACTGAAAGGAAAGGAGAACAAATATGATTAAACAGATGCCATGTCCAGTTTACTTGAGGAATTATGCCAACAAAAGAAATCAAGAATGCCACAGTCAGAGGTGGAGCCTAGATGGTAGATTGAAAGCAGCACTTTTTTTTTTTTTATATAGAGCTCCATAAAAATACTTTAACAGGAAAATATATATATATTTTTTTTTTTAGAAAAAAAAGTTAATTAACATTCTTCAACTTATTCACTACCAATATACTAACTTTGGAATATATTCTTCAAAAATTTCCTGTCAGAAATATCTGGAGTTTAAAACTTGTCTTGGAAAACGAGTGGTTCAAAGAGATGCAGAAACTACTCTGAGGAAAGAAATCAAGTTGATGTCCTCTACCCTACAACAGTTATCTTTGAAAATGGACAGTTTCACGGACAACTTAGAAAATTTAAGAGAAAGTTCAAGTTCTCAAATGGAACCTTCAAATAACTACTACAGTAACATCAAACCAAAATATTAAACATTGAAGAGTCTTTGTCTGATATAGATGGAAGGCTTAGAGAGGAGGAAATCCAAGGTGAATTTCTTCAGCAACAGAATAAGAGGCTTACCAACAAGATGGACGATTTGGAAAATAGAGAAAGGAGATCTAATATAAGAAGAGCTATTGGGAAACATATTCCTTAATCTTCTTCATCCACACCCAGATCTATTATAGTAAATTGCTTTCTTATCTTGACAAAGAACTAGTTCTTAAATGTGCTTGGAGGAAAAGCCCTCTGAAGTATAATCAGAATCTAATCAGATTTGTTGATGACTATTCCTCTAGTCCTAGAAAGGAAGAAAAAAGCTTGGCCACATGTGAAGTTAGTAAAACAAAAGAAAAGCCCAACTTGCACATCCTGCAAAAATAAGGATTTTTTTTTTTCAAATGAAATGAGGCCATTTAATGACATTGAGGAAGCAATTACTTTCATCAAAAACAATAACAATGACAGTTCCAGAGGAGATGGATTGGTCTTAAACTACTTCACTGAAAAGATCCCCTGAAAAAAATACTTGGGTTGATGTGAGGAAAAAAAAAAAGCAAAGAACTGATAAGTATCACCTCTACTGCTTCTCTCAAAGAATCAACTAAAACTAAAAGTCGTTGTTAAAGGAAATATAGTATGTATTGTCCATCTAGTTTCTCAAGCTTTTTGCTAATTTCCTTTCACTACAGTCATTGCTTCATATATATACTTTTGGTTTGTTAGCTACTTATACACAATAGTCTGATAACAGTCTAACGGACACTGCTATTTAACATTATCTTGGGATGGGAAACTGTAGAAAAGTGATGTTTAAGAAAAATGCCCGATACACATCCTATACATTGAAATCTAACAGTGAAAATACATAGAATGTTTCTGATTTCATTAATGGCATATGAGCTTTAAGCATACATTATAATTTCGTAATGAAACAAGCCCTTTTGGTTAAAATTGTTTCTGGTCTCTGTGGAATCATTATATAAAGTACAGTCTTGTTTTTTCAGTTAAACCACTTTTTTTTTTTTTTTTTTTTTTTTTTTAAAACAAGGCTTTCTCATAAGAGACTTGTAAACTGTCATCCCTGTTTACATCGCAAGCATCCAAATGCACTTACCGCATTAACTTACATACTGCTCAGTTTGTTGTTCATTTACTTTTTTATTACTTTGCCAGTGTTATAACCCACCACAAAAGTATGTAACATTCTTAATCAAGATAAACAATGCAGACTAACCTCCTCATACATGGGTACCTGTCAAATCTTCGAACACGCAAAATTTTGAACGTTACATGGTAAAGACCAAACGTTCGAAATGGAGTGCTCGAAGATAGACTTTCAATGGCACCGTAACACCGTACACTGTAGATAGGGAGAATTTCCCTTTTCTGCACTGAAGTGCGGTATCGGAGTTGGTATATTAAAGTAGGCAGGGTTTGCCCCCCTGCCTACACTGTTAGCGTTTTTTTTTCTGGGTTTTTTTTTTTTTTTTTTACGTTCGATCATCCAAATGTTGAACATTTGGTCTCGACCATGTAATGTTCAACATTTTGGACGTTCGAACATTTAACATAAACCCTCATACATTTTGTACCTAACCAGACAGCTGTATCCATCTTCATCCAGCATGACATCAGCTCTTAATTCATCCTTAAAAATAGCTCTTTTATAGGTTCATAGGTTTATACTAGGCTATCTGCCCTAAGGCATTTATAAGCCTAGCCCAAAGTTATGTGGCTTACGCCACCCCTTATGTTAGAAATAATGTGCCCATTAGTTTGTTGTGCCTCTGTCCAGCAGTGACACAGAGATGATTCCCAGGGTAAACCTACGATCTCCCATCCACTGGTCAAGATTTCTCTTGAACAGAGCCAGCGAGGTGCTCTGCCTCACATGGACCGGGATTTTATTCCACAGCATGGGGAGTCTCTGGGTGATAAATCTATCCCTCCAGCACGTCCTATTTATATCCGTGCTAAGGTTTAAGTCACTTGCTCTAGTGGTTCTGGTGGATTTGGATTTTTTGAGGTGGAGCATGTCCATTAATTCCGGGTTGGTCATGGCCTTGTATGTCAGGCACAGGTCACCTCTGAGCAGACGGTATGCAACTGAATAGAGTTGGAGTTTCTTCAGTCTGGCAGTATACGACAGGTTTTGGAGTCCCTTTACCCTTTTGGTGAGGAACTTTTGGGGTCTCTCCAATTGCTGCAGGTGTCGGGTGAGATGCATCCCGAATGGGGCATTGTACTTGATCATTGGTCTGATAAGTGAAGAGTACAGGGGAACAATGACCTCACTTGATCTGGATGTGAATCCCTTCATGATCAGATGGGCAATGTAGAAGGTCTTTCGAACCACGTTAGCAACGTGAGTGTCAAACGAGAGGCCACTGTCAACCTGGGTACCCAGGTCCCTGATAACCTCTTCTGTGCTTAGTGGGTTGCCACCTATATGGTAGCTTGGGGTTACCTTGTTTTTCCCGAAGGGTATGACTATACACTTTTTTGCGTTTAACTTCAGGCCATGGCTCTGGCACCAGCTATCAGTTTCCGTGAGACCCCTCTGAAGGATGTCTGTGTCCGATGTACTATCCACTATGGCACCCAGTTTGCAGTCATCCGCAAACTTTGTCAGCCATAGTCCTCCTATGTTTGCCTGTACTTCTGAGAAGTAGATGCCGAACAATAGGGGGCCAAGGACTGGGCCCTGTGGGACATCACTTGTAACCGGATTGGAGTCTGACATGGCTCCAGCAACTCTAACTCTGTGGGTTCTGTCCTTTAGCCAGTTTGCAACCCATCTTGTGACATATGGGTTTACATTTAAGCTGGTAAGTTTCTCTATGATACCAGAGTGGGGTATTGTGTCGAAAGCTTTTGCAAGGTCAAGGTAGGCTGTATGGACTGACTTTCCCTCATCAATGGCCTTGGTAACTGTTTCGAAGAAGTCGACCAAGTTCAGAAGGCAAGACCTGCCCTTGACAAAGCCAAACTGGGTTGGGTCCAAGGTCTGCAAGTCCCCTATGTCCTTGTTTAGGAGTTCCATTATGATCCTCTCCATAGCTTTGCAGACCAGGCTTGTTAAGCTTATGGGGCGGTAATTACCAGGGTCCGTAGAGGCATCGCCTTTGGAGTGGGACCACAGTTGCCGTACGCCACTCCTTGGGCACATATCCTGTGGTAAGGCTAAGATTAAACAGCTTCCTTATGTGCGGGTTTAGTTCTTCATTGAGTTCATGTAGCACACAGCCGTGGACACCATCCGGTCCCATTGATGCTGTGTTTTTAGCTTTAGAGAGCAGCTTTCACCTGCGCATTTGAGATGTCTGGGAGGCTACACTGTTGGGATAGTTATCTCTCCTTTTGGGGGGGGAGAGGGGGGTGAAGTTTGCACTGAACCTGTCTGCCAGTATGTTGGCAATGTCTGTGGGTTCAGTGATTTTTGTATCATTTTGGACTAATTCTGAGCATATCTGGGAGTTTCCACCAAGGTTTCTGACATAGCTGAAAAAGGCCTTATGATTGTCTTTTGAATCTATGGCAATTTTTTTTTTCAAAGTTGGCCTTGGATGATTTTATGAGGGATCTTAGTTTCTTGCTAGTACTGATCAAAGATGCCTTCCCTTTTTGGGATTTTGCTCCATCATGTAATAGCTTTCTCCTCTTATTGTAAAGTTTATGGCTGGGGTCCACCAGACTGGACGTTTGCCCTTGGTGGAAAGAGTCTTGGTTTAATTTGGGATTGCCTGATCCATGCAGTCCTGAAGGTGTTCCTAGAAGGCATTTGTAAGGGCTTCCGCAGCTTGGGTTGTGGTTTCCATTGGCTCGGGGGCCTTGAAGGATACCACACCTGTCTTGAGTAGTGTGAAGTTTGCTTTAGAGAAGTTCTTCACTGTGGTCTTTTTTGTTTGGGGTGGGGGCGGGATGTGGATTTCTTGTGAAATTAGTTTATGATCTGATCTCACCAAAGAGGGATATACTTCCGGTGTGGAGCATTTTGTCCCCATGTTTGTGATGAGATCTAGTAAATTTTCTCCTCTTGTGGGGACGGTGACTAGTTGTTCCATGGCATTTGAATTCATGAACTCCAGGAACCTTTGGGCTAGAAAGTTGGGGCTTGAGTAATGTTCCCAGTCTATATTCAGGTAGTTGAAGTCACCCAATATGATGGTGTTTGGTGATACATTTATACCCTCCAGTGTCTTCAGGAAGGCTGTGTGGGTTTCCTGAGTTTGAGAGGGTGGCCTGTAGCATGCTACAAATTGTAGAGCAGTTTTGCCTATGGTTAATTGCACCTGGATGGTTTCCGATGCTTCGTGGGTATCCTTGATGAATATGGATACACCCCCTCCTTTTGTGGTATGGTCCGGGTTTTGGGGCCGGAACGCATGATATGGAGGTAAAACCTGATAGTGCCGGGGTGCTCTCAGGAGCCTTGAACCAGGTTTCAGTCACAGCACAGACATCGATGTTCTCCATACTGAGAAGGGCCTCGAGTGCGTGCATTTTGAGATTTAGACATCTGGCATTGAGCAGCATTACCCTTAGATTCTTCCCGTTTTTGTTTTCTAGGGTGGTAGGTTTAGGATTTGAGCCTTGCCTAAAAAATGGCACTACGGGGGTGGCTAGAGCCTTAGCCAATATCCGGAATCCCAGGGGTGACAGGTGCAAGCCGTCCCTTGCGAAGCAGCGTGGCTTGTCAAGCATGTCATCCCAAGCAGACAGACACTGGATCCCCTTTGAATGACACCAGAAATTAAGCCAATTGTTAAAGCTGATCATCTTGTCACTATTGTGGCATCATTCGTGGTGAAGGAAGGATACTGCTCAGGGTCAGGGTCATACCTGCCTGGGCTACATAAATCAGAGAGCTCCTTTATGTCTCTTTTCATGTAGTCCAGGGAGGTACGTCTCAGGTCATTCACACCAGCATGGACAATGACTGTCATACTTGTACTTGCCGTGGAGTGACCTGAGTGCTTGTGTTATGTGGCGGATTCTAGGGCCCGATAGGCAGCTTACCGTGACATTCTCCTTGTTCAGCCTGTTGAGTGGGACGTCAGTGTGTCTGACTATGGAGTCACCTATGACAAGTATGTTTGGTGTTGTATTTGGCCTTAAGGGCAGTGACTGCTTTGCACACTGATTTGTTTATGTGTTGTTTGTGTGGTGTCTTGAGTTTGCATTTGCTTGGGTGTCTGCTTTGGAGGCCTTTGCTGTTTAGGTAAATTTTTACTCAGGGCCTCCGAGTATGTCTTAGTGTGTTTATGTGTTTGATTCAGTGGTGTGGTTGAGTTATGTGAGACTGGTATTGTGGTGTGTGTAGTTGCCTTCTCCTCCTGCCTGGTCTTGCCAGTCCTGAGTTGAGAGAGCTCAGCCTCCAGTTTGGCTAAATAGCTGCATCTCTCGCAAGTGTTAGTGTTATGTGGGAGGAGGAGAGGGTTGTCCGTGTACATGAGGCAATTGTAACATTGCCTCAGAATTCCCAGATTCACCAACTGGGCAGGAGAGGATGCCAGCATCTGACCCTTCGACATGCTAGAAAGAATTATGAGTTGGTATGAGACAGAAAAGTAGAGGGCTTAGCAGGGAAGTGGGCACTCCTGGGGGGGTTTGCAAGTGAAGGATTTGTATAATATAGGAGTGCTTGACCTGCAAAGAAAATGGTTATAAGACAAGGGATATGCTTTTAAGACAAGTGCTGAGCTTTTTGAGAAGAAAAAGCAATTAGGAACAAGTGCTGCGCTTTTTAGTGAAGGTGTAAACTGTTTAGGTTCCTAACAGAGCAGTTCTAAGGGAAAAATTGAAGAACAGACTTTATAGAGCCAGAAAAAGTTTAACCTTGTTAAACCGGCGCTGTCCGATGCTGCTCTAGTGGCAACTCCGCTCTAAATCGCGCTAAAGCACATTAAGGCGTGCTTGATAGCAGGGGCTGGAAAGAAGCAGGAATAGACCCAAAACGGACAATAAAACTACAGTTTCAAGTCAGTAACCACTCCTACGGAGGGCAGGGAAGCTGCTCAATGTTATGCACTGCCACTGATCAACAGAGAGACTTTCCTTTAGCCCAAGCAAAAATGGCCTCACAGAAACTTAAACAGTTCAGGAAACAGCAAGCCTGTAACGGATCTTTTTTAAATCTCAGAAAAGTGGGAAAAAAGCAAGATTTTTTTTTTTTGTTTTTGTTTTTTTCAGAGATAGCAGAGGTTCACAGGTAATATCAAGTTATAACAGTGCAGTAAATGACCCCATACAAGAGTGCTAGGTCAAGGACAGAAAATATGCAAGTTTTGAGAAAAAAAACTATTTAAAATTAAGTGCAAACAGGAAATTCAGTAAACAACTTTTGGTTGTGCTCTAAATACAGCTACTAATGCAGAAATCAAGTTTAACAAGCCAGAAAATGCAGAAATCAAGTTTAACAAGCCAGAAAATGCTCAAACTAGGCAGCTATGCAGAAAAACTTAGCAAATAAACAGAGAAAAAATACTTAAAATCTCAAAAGTGGCTCCATTCTTCTCTCAGCATTTTCTCCTCTTGGTGGGTGCTTCACCAACAGCCAACAAGCCTGAAAAGACGCCAAAAACATGAGGCAACTAGGTTTTAAGAGAGGAAGATATGCCTGTGTACACAAACTACCTTCTGTATACATGCCTGTTATTTTTACCACTAGCATTTTCTGACATTACTCATGACACTTGTGGCGTGAGAAAATGGATTTTGTTTCGTGGATGTCCATTGAGAGAGTTGCTTCAGTCATTTGGTCAGTGATGTTGAACACGGGGTTGCTGCGATCTATTGCATATCGGAATTGTGACACTTTTGATACTGCTTAAACCATGTACCACTGCTTTTGTATCTTCTGATCTCTTTGGTCACCATGGTGTTTGCCATGACAGCACTTTGCCTCGGTGTCAATGATTTTCACTTCTACGAGATCATATTTTGTCAATACATGCTTCACGGAATATTTGTACTGTATTCTTTTGTGTTTGTGCGGAGCTGTCATTTCTTTCCTTTGGGAAAGATTGCATTTAATGGAGGCAATATTGAGCTGAGAATGCCATTTGTTTTATGACTGTTGGAAGGGCATGATGAGTGCACGGTGGAATGATGAGCCTTTGTTCCAACTTGTTGAGCCTAATCTGATGTTTGCTTGTATATTTTTGAACAGTCTCTGGAATTTGCCATGTGTTCACTGAAGAGAAACTTCAGTTCTCAAAACAATTGGTACAGCTAACGGTTTGGATGCAAGTGCAAAGTATGTTTTGGTTTCGGTTTTAAGGTTTGACTGGTAGCGGTCACAACTGCTGACTTCCTATTGCAGAGTGCTCATTTCTTTCTCTCACACTCTGGTAGTCTCCCTTTTGTGATACTAGTGTCTCATTTGGGCTGTTGGTGTGTCTTTGGATAGAATGGGAACCTCTGAAGGGCATCAGCAGGGTTGCAATGATGCCTAATGATGGATTTCATATACCTACTTTCTTCTACTTGTGAACATAAGAAAGTTTCTCATACAAGTTAGTACTGTAAGCTACACCCCTTTGCTAATGTCCGAATGGATATTATTCCAAATATTGAGGGAATCAGTGTTCTGCCCTACATAATTTCCTATACGAGTTTGTAGGAAAACATTGTCAATGACATTATGGTACACGCCCCTATACATTTCCTCATTGCCTTAAAGAGACAGTAGACTTTTTGAACTCCTTAACATCTTTGAACAAAATGTTTTTTAAAGTTATAAAGTAAGGAAATTCCAAGGTACATGAGTGTATTTAGTTTAAAATTATTTATCAACACATATATATGCTGATCATCTTACATAAATAATTCAACTAGGGAATTCAGTTATATAATTAAAATTAATATTGTATATACATTTGAAGCCATACAGACAGAGGGCAAAGCAGTAATATATAACAATAGTCCCTTTATAAGGCATATTCTAAGTTTGACATGAATTACACAGGACTTGGTCAACAATTGAAATAAGAAATGTGACCTTATGATGTGTATGTTTTATCACAGACAAGATTGTAATACGGAATGTTTTGTAATGAATGGGAAACAATTACATCCTCAAGTGGGAAAGGGTGTGTAAAGTACTAGTTGGTTTTTGACCTTCTATTGTGGCATGTACCACGAGAAAACTTTTATCTGATGTATGATATAACAACTAGGCATTATAGGCGAGTCCATACCTGTGATTGTTTTATGTATGCTGCTTCTTCTAGACAATTCATTTAAAGTAGAAGGAATGCATAATTTACAGTACATTTACCCCTTTAGGATACTGACTGTGTTGAAATGCCACTATTATTAGGAACTTGACAGAGTGGATATCCTACTTCCTTTTAAAGGATGGTAACATTTCATAGACCACTTTACTGTCAATGCTCCGTTTCTATGATGCAGTATTAAAAGGTATTGATTTTTATGCTTAAACACTGTATATGTCTGAATTAGAACCCTATGGCTCGTGTTTATATTAAAATTGAAAATTCTAATATTTTATCATTAATGTAATCTGTTCAGAGTTTATTCTAAATTAATGACAATTTAACTCTCTATTTGGAGCATTGTGTAATCTAATAAGTAAGATACATGCTTCTTTTACACGCTAGATATCTTTGACAGCAATGTTCTAATAGCAACTGTATACACCAAAGGGTTTCTTTATACACAGATTACTGTGATCTCTGTTCTTAACCTAATTCACTTGAGTGAATGTACATATAATAGAAAATATACCGATTCACTGTTTATAGGAAAGTGATTGTATTGTTTCCTCTTATGCTAGTGGTACTGCAGAAAGTAGAGAGTTATAGGAAAGCACTAGCACACTACTGTTCTGGATATGACATACAGACAGTAGAAGATATCCCCAAATATTCCCGTAAAAAGTAGAAGCCCTGGCTTATAGTTGTTACTACTGTTATTGTACCCCACAACACAACCTACAGTGTATCCTACAACCCAGATACTAAATGAAATAGTTGGTGTATAGGGATCCACTAATGATGGTATGAAACGGGATTATTGTAACACCTTTCATGATGTTCTACCTGTACTATACAAATATTTGTTCAATATGAACCTGTGTACCTGGTTTATCACACACAACTGTCAACTATGATAATAAGTGTTTTTCCACAATCAGCATTTATTCATATGTGTTAGATTAAAAAATCACTTGTTTATAACAAGGAATAATCTAACATATTCTCCAGACTAACATTTAATGGAGCCTCTAATCTTTCAATAGAGTTTGGTTTATTTTCAGTAATGAGGGTTAATCTGACTGAACTTTTTAGTTCCATCAGAATGGGAATGATTTTCATTCCATGTTTGATAAAAGGTTTTTAGAAGTATCTGTTTTGTACACGTGTTTGAGATCATTTACTATCTATATCTCTATATGTCTATATGTCTATATCTCTATATCTCTATATGTCTATATCTCTATATGTCTATATGTCTATATCTCTATATCTCTATATCTATATATATATATATACACACACACACACACACACACACACATATATATATGTTTTCTTATTCTTCTGGCCTATTTTCAGTTCTAATTTATATAACTAAACAGGAATCAATAATCTGTCTATTAGATGTAATAAATGTATTAAAGTTATACAGCAATTAACAAAATATCTTGTCACTATATCCAATCCAAATATTCTTCAATAGTAAATAACTAAGATGGACAGTGTTGCTTTCTTTGAACATTAATGGTTTAAATAACCCAAGGAAAAGATCCAACTTACTTAAATATCTAAAATTAAATAAAGCACAAGTGCTATTCTTGCAGGAAACTCACTTTAAAGCTAATGATAACTTCATTTGGAATCCAAATGAATTTCTAAGGTTATCCAATTCATCATATAGTAAAAAAAAAGGGGCATTAATACTATGGAGGAAAAGTGTCACCAATCCTCAAGTTACCTATAACTATGAAGACAGAGATGGTCTTTTATCAATTGTAATAAGATTTAGTAACAGAATTTGGACTTTGGTGAACTTATATTGGTCCCTGGTATGGGAGTAGGAACAGTTAAAAAGCATACAGATCTCATCAATAAAACTTCAAAGGGTAATTTAATTATGGGAGGGGATTTTAACTGTACTTTAGATAGTTTGGAGACTACTAATAAAAGTATTACTTCTACAGGGAGAACTCTTAAAAAATGGATAGATAATTTGCAATTAAGACTCATTTAGTCTTAAGATAATTCATTATTATTTTCTCATAGCGATCATAGATTCAATACCCAAACGAGAATTGATAAAATATTTGTATCCCAAGATTTAAACAGGATATCATATTTTTCTATAACCTTATCTGATCACAACGCACTCATTCTTAAATTTCAATCGGACTTTAAGAGATTGATCTTTACTAAAATAATCTTGGCTTACATCACTAAATTATAACAGTTTAAACCATGGCTAGACTCGGAAATACAATACTTCTTAGATACAAATTATACTAGTCACAAACAGTTATTTTATAGGATTCCCTAAAAGCATATCTTTATGGCAAAATTATTACTTTGTGCAATAAAACAAAGGAATGGAAATCAGAATTAGTTGATATTCAAAAACAAATAGAAATTAACTAAGAATGTGATAGATTCAGTTGCAAAAAAAAAAAAAATTGGGGAAGTAAATAAAAAATACAATGATATCTTAACTCACAAAACCAATTTGGGTTTGGAAAAATTAAAACTAAATTCTTTCTCTGTCTCTCCCAAGTATATGCATAATCTAGCAATGACATTAAAAAGACATTCCACTGAAAATACCACAAATATAATTCATGAGGGGAAAAATAATAATGTCTCAGAAAGTGACATATTGGAAGCCTTTAAATTTCATTTTACAAAACATTACAATAATGATTCACGTCGTAACAACTTAGACTCGGACTCCTCAGATATAAACAAAATACCAGAAAGCTTAATCCTAAATATTCAAACATGAGAAGTTATGTACCTACCATAACGTTCCATGTTAGTTGTCTTCTCTCGCCTTCTTTCTTGCTTGATGGGTTCGGAGCCGATCCTCTGCTCCGACTCGGCACTTGCTAAGCTCGAGAGTCACTTTTACCAGCTCGAGGCAGCCCCATATCCCATGATGCAAGGCGGTAAGTACCCAGATCTCGTTTGGTACCTATAGGCAATAACACTTAGCACAAAAAACCTTTCCAGAAGGAAAGAAAGGCAAAAAGCGTAAAGGATGGGCTATAAAAATGACCAGAACTAGCTGGTCTTAAGAAGCAATCTTCCAGAAAGGGAGAAAAAGGTCTGTCCAGGCTATGGGGGCAGGAGGGAGGGTCGCAAGAAAGAAGGCGAGAGAAGACAACTAACATGGAATGTTATGGTAGGTACATAACTTCTCAATGTTAAGTTGTCAATCTCGCCTTCATTCTTGCTTGATGAGACCGCGTCCCTAGCACCTCTATCCTGGGTGGCTCAATGGAACAGACTCTTGAGAACTGTAGAGCCAAAACTGTCTCTATCCCTGGAGGCCAAATCCAATTTGTAATGAGAAACAAAGGTATGAGGAGTGGCCCAAGTGGCTGCTGCACAAATAGTGTCTAAGGGGAGTCTAGCCTGAAAAGCTGTGGAAGTGGCTAAACTTCTGGTGGAATGCACTTTTGGTTTTGAGCACAGCTGTTTGCCCCTGAGCTGATAGATTTTGGAGATGGTGGAAGAAAGCCATCTAGATAAGGTCACTTTGGAGACAGGAAGGCCTTTCTTATTTTCAGCATAAGAAAGAAAGCTGATCGGATTTCCTGAATTGTTTTGTTCTGCCCAAATATCTGAGTTGGCGGTGAACATCAAGATAATGTAATTTTTGTTCCGATCTGTTGGAGTAATTAGGGAAAAATACAGGGAGATCAATAGATTGGTTCAAATTAGCTTTCGAGGCCACCTTAGGCAAAAAGGATGGATTAGTTCTCAAGGATACCCTGTCCTTGTGGAAGACCAAGTAAGGGGGACGAACAGAGAGCATGAAGTTCTGACACTCTCCTGGCCGAGGTAATAGCAACAAGGAAGAGTGTTTTCTATGAAAGAAACTTCAGGGAACATGAAACAGCTGGCTCGAAGGGAGGAAGAATTAAGGATGTCAGCACTAGATTTAGGTCCCATTGAGGAGGAGGACTCCTGACAGGAGGTTTAAGGAGAAAAATTCCTTTTAGAAAGGCTCTACAAAGCCTGTGGGACATAATGTTGTGATCTGCAAACCCAACATGAAAGTTCGAGATAGCAGCCAACTGAACTTTGATCGTGGAAGATGAAGAGCCCGAGTGAAAGATTTCCGCTAAGAAATCCAAAACTGCATGAACAGGGGCAGTAAAGGGATCTATATTTTTTGATTTTGCCCAACAAGAGAAGCGTTTCCACTTGCTGGCATAAATCCTTCTAGTAGAGGATTTAAGGGAAGCCACTATGATATCCCTAACCGGGTTAGAGAATAGGAAGCCTGGCTAAGGAAGGAAGTGGAGCAACCAAGCCATGAGGTTGAGAGAAGGAATAGACTGATGCAGGTGACCCGATTGGTGGATCAGAAGGTCTGGCACTGGGTCCAGATGCCACGGCTGCACCAATAGGTGACGATGGAGGAACGGAAACCAAATTTGTCGAGGCCAATGAGAATCATTTTGTCTCTCAAAACGATGGCTTTCTGGAGTACTTGTGGAATCAACGGAAAGGGAGGAAAAGGCATAAAGAAGTCCCTGGGGCCAATCCTGGGTAAGAGCGTCTCTGGGGGGATGGCCTGGTAGTGGGAAGAGAGAAAAGAAGTCTGGGCATTTGCTGTTTTGGGGAGTAGCAAAAAGATCGCAACATGGGCGGCCCCATTCTAGAAAAATCTCCTCCACTATAGATTGTTTGAGAGACCACTCGTGCGGCATGAGAATAGCTCTGCTCAATCTGTCCGCTAAAAAGTTGGTTTTCCCAGGGATATGCGTTGCTACCAGAAACCGATGAGAGGAGATCGCCCATTGCCAAAGTCTGAGAGCTTCTCGACACAAGGGGTAGGACTTGGATCCGCCCAGTTTGTTGATATACCATACTACATACATGTTGTCTGTGTGAACTGCAATTGTTCCCAAGGGAAGAAAGTCGTTGAGGGCTTGCAACGTTAAAAGCACTGCTCTCATCTCTAGGACATTTATGTGCAGGTGGTATTCGAACGGTTGCCACGTCCCATGAACCATCCTGCCCTGATAATGACCCCCCCACCCGATCAGGGAGGCGTCCATAGTGACTGTGGCTACCGGGGCCGGGGATACAAAGGGTCTGCCCTGATGAATCTGGAGAGAAGAAATCCACCAGGATAGGTGGTTTTTGCAAACTTGTGTCACCAGGATTTGGTGACGCATGGGAAGTTGTTGGTAAGACCACTGGGTGAACAACATCCATTGAAGAAGATGCATGTAGAAGCGGGCCAAAGGAAGAAGGGTAATGGCCGCTGCCATGAGGCCCAACACTTTCAGGACCATTCTGGCTTGCACCTTTTTGCTGGCAAGGATGATCTGCACGTGACTTTAGATATCTGAGATTCTTTGGTCTGTGAGGGTTGCTGACATCCGAACAGTGTTTAAATTTGCGCCTATGAAAGTAATAGACTGGCAGGGCAATAAGGAGGATTTTTCGTAGTTGATCGAAATTCCTAATGGAGTGCAGAGATTTAGGGTGTAATCCCTGGCTTGGAGAAGTTGATGCCTGGTGGTGGCTGAAAGGAGCCAGTCGTCGAGATACGGAAACACCTGGAATCCTTGACGTCTCAGGTGAGCCGTGACCACTGCCATACATTTGGTGAACACTCTGGGGGCTGTAGTGAGACCAAAGGGCAGGGCTCTGAATTGAAAATGACTGGACCCCAGCTGAAAGCGGAGAAACCTTCTGGAGCGTCTGTGAATTTTTATGTGATAGTACGCATCCTGAAGGTCTATTGAGCACATCCAGTTGTCTTTGTCCAGGAAGGGCAAAATTGATTGAAGTGTGACCATTCGAAATCTTGTCTCTGACTTGTCGAGTCTGCTGAGATCCAATATTGGTCTCCAATCTCCCGTCTTTTTAGGTACCAAAAAGAACCTTGAGTAGATTCCGGGCTCTGAATGGTCTGTTGTAACTGGCTGAATGGCCCTTTTGTGTAGAAGCTTTGATACTTCTAACTTTGCGATTTCCCTTAGACCGGGTGGCACATCTGGAAGGGAATTTTTGTGAGTGAAAGGACTTTCCTCGAAAGGAATTTTGTAACCCTCTGATATGATCGACTGTACCCATCTGTCTTGTGAGAGGGAACGCCAGGCTTCTGGGTACAGCGATAGTCTTCCCCCGACTGCCTCCAAGGATGGACAGTCGGGCAACATCTCAGGGATGCTGGAAGAGACAGAGAGACAGACAGAGAGACAGAGAGACAGAGAGACAGAGAGACAGAGAGACAGAGAGACAGAGAGACAGAGACAGAGAGGAGAGAGACGCTCTCTGCTTCCCTAGTTTTGTGGACCCCCTCTGCCTCTAGGGCGGCGTCTGTTATTATTACCCCCTCTGCCTCTAGGGGTAAACTGACCACGTGTGTCTGGCGTGACTCCCTGGGATTTACGGAACCACATTTTTCCACCCTTCTGACCTTTGGGGTAAGGTCTAGAGGGGGTAGAAAAACGGACCCCTACGGCAGAAAGAGTCTTGCCATCTTGCTCACACCTGGTCAATGTATCCTTCACTTGAGGGCCAAACAATGCTGACCCATCAAAGGGAGAATTCGTGAAGGACGCCTTAAAGGGATCTGCAAAATTACAGAGCCGCATCCAGGATTGACGTCACGAGAGCCACTCCTGTACCTGCGGCTCTACTCGCTCCATCTGCTGCATACAAAATCAGCCGCATGGAGGAGTTAGCTATAGAATTAAGGATTCCTAGCTGAGAAGCAATCTTTTCTTGAGCCCCTGGAGCTGTAGGATCCTGTACTACTTCAGCTAGTTCTTTAAGGATGTCCCTTTGGTGTCTGGTGAAGCGACATAAATAGTTCAGCGAACGCATGGCAAAGGTCGCTGAGGAGAACATCCGCTTACCATACCTGTCCATGGTCCTAGAATCCTTATTAGGAGGATGGACTGGTATGGAAGGATCTGCAAGTTCCTTCTTAGTGGCAGCCGCCACCACCATGGCATCAACAGGGACACCTTTTGTAAGGAATTGCTTTTCAGAAGGGGCTGTAATAAATTTAGATGGCCTCCTAGGAACTGGCTCTACAGAATCAAGAGAAGCCCAAGCCTTCCGAGCAATAACCTCCATAAGGGGGTCGAAAGGCGGAGACACCCAGGAGGTGGAGGGTCGAGATCCAAACGCCTCTAGGTATACAGACTCATCCTCTGAGGGATTTATGGAGGGCCAGTTTCCCCTCTGTTTTAGGAGTTCTAGGATGTCTGAAAAGGAGACATCCTCAGAGGGGGATCTTGGGGACCCCTCAGACTCATCTAAGTCAGTATCTGAAGTGGTAGACTCAGGGGAGTCCAGGTGTTCCTCTTACAAGTCCTCTTGCGCGGAGGATCTCCTGACGAGTCAGGAGAATCCTCGGAAGAAGGGGTTCTTCCCAGTGGGGAAACCTGAGGCGGTGGATCTCTAGGTCCGGGAGCAAGAGAGTGGGAAGAGATATCGACAGGCACTGTAGAGGGAGGAGCTAAGGGAATAGACTGCTGACTGAGCCCAGTGGCCAGCACACTCTTCATCACCTCGAAGGCTCCCCTCCCAGGGAGTTCAGAGAGAACCTGTTCCGAAGAAACAGGGACTCCCGGGCCCACCGAAAGGGAAGGCTCAGAGGCAGATGTCGGAGCAGAGCTCACCAAGGCCGAAGCTCCAAGGGGAAGAGCGGGGTCGGACAAGGGTCCGATGCCACTCACCCCCTCGGAGGAGACCAGGGAAGCCCGACCACCGAATCCCTCCAAGGAAGGTCTCGAGGAGGAGATGAGAGTAGATGCTGAGGGTGCAGAAGGGGGGGTATCTGCCCCTCAGCCATAGCCGTAACTATTCCCGTAGACTCCAGCTCCAAACTCTGGGGTAGAGTCGAAGGAGGAACTTGAAGAGGGTGTGGACTAATAGTAGTCTGTTGAGACTGACTATGAAGCATCTGGGCCAGTGCCTGTGATTTTAATAATCTGCTTACCACCCTCTCTAAATCATGGTCTGATAACCTGGAAGACCTAGATGACCTAGATGATCTGCTCCGATGGCTCCGTTCCGAAAGAAGAGGTGAGGCCGGAGCAGACAGTAGCGGTTCCAAAGAGGGAGACCTGGACCTCTTCCTCGAAGGAACCACCGGAGCAGACAAACCCACGGATCCAGCCGGAGCCGATACAGGCATGGAAGTAGTGGTGTCAGCGCTGACACCGAAGCCTGGGCCACATGGTGGTTGGAGCCGGTCGGAACAGACACCAAAGTGACCATAGCAGTATCGGCACCAATAGCCATCGGTGCCGAGGATTTAGACAAGGTCGGATCGGCTCCAGCCGGAGCCGATCTAGACTCCGACAAAGTCGGAGCCAAGGCCGAAGGCTTAGACACAGAAGCCTGGGCCTTAGTAGTCTTGGAAGGCTTTCCCGGAGCCGATTTGGCCGGGGAGCCCACCAGTTTAAGGAGTCCCCTTAAAATAAGCTTATTTCTCCTTTCCTGCAGGACTCTCTGGCTAAACGAGTGACATATTGCACAGGAGTCCTGCAGGTGGAGAGGTCCCAGGCAGTATAAACAAGAAGTGTGACAGTCTGTCAGAGACATCTTCTGACAGCACGAGTCACACTTCTTGAAGCCTGAGACCCTCTGTTCTTTGGACATTATTGTATACCCAAACAGTACACACACAGTCCCAATCAGACAACTAAAGTTAAAGAATAAGTAAAAACCTCACACACACACACACACACACACACACACACACACCCTGACAGGGGGGGGGGGGGTGGGAGGGAAAGAAAGGCCTGACTAAAAAGATGAAAAAGGAAAAATAAAGTTAGTCAAAAAGGGGCTTACAATTAACTAAAAGTGATAGATTTCTACAGAAAAGATGATTTTTTCTGATTGGGGCAACTAGTAGTTTAAATATAAACACTTACCAGGAGCTGGCAAAAGGAGGACCTCATGAGGACCTCATCAGCGAAGCGGCAAACGAGATCTGGGTACTTACCGCCTTGCATCATGGGATATGGAGCTGCCGCGAGCTGGTAAAAGTGACTCTCGAGCTTAGCAAGTGCCGAGTCGGAGCCGAGGATCGGCTCCGAACCCATCAAGCAAGAATGAAGGCGAGATTGACAGCTTAACATCAAATTACTCTCAAAGAAATTAATGAAAAAATTGAAGTAAAAGCAACAAGGCTCCAAGTATAGATGGAACCATTATTGAAATTTATAAATTATTTCCAGCTTCTGCTATAACAATTATGCAAAAAGCACTAAATGAAACATTCACAAGGTGCAATTAAGGCGCAATTCCACCTTCATGGAGATATTCTTTGATCACCCCTATATTAAAGGAAAATAAAAATCCCAACTTGTGCAGTTCATATAGACCAATTTCACACCTTAATGACTACAAAATTCTTATGTCCACATTGGTTAATAGAATTTAAAAAAAAAAAAATCACTCATTCATGTCATAAGTGACGACCAAACTGGTTTTATTCATAACAGACACACCCATGATAACATTCAAAGAATTTTAACCATTATATACATTTTAAATAGAGATAAACATGAGGCTCCAATAGTCACTTTAGACATTGAAAAAGCCTTTGATTAAATTGGGATTCTTTTTTTAAAATACTACAAATGATTTCCCTATACAATTCATTACTTTAATAAAAAATATTTATAAAGACAATTTGGCCTATGTAAAATTAGGCCCATTTACATCAGAATGTACTGAAATTACTAAGGGTACCAAACAGGGATGCCCTATGTCCCCAATGTTGTGTGCATTAGCAACATAACTTTTTTTCCTCAGCAATTCGTTTTAACCCCAAAATTAAAGGCGTTAACATTTTTGATCAATTTAATTCCAAAACAATGCCCTTTGCAGATGATATACTACTCACCTTAGTTAACTCAGAAGAATCGCTACATGAACTAAATTTACTAGTTGAAAAATTCTATCATATCTCAGGTTAAAGAGTTAATAGTTCTAAATCAAATCATATATTGTTAAATAAAATAAACAACTCTAATATTAACATAAACCAAATAATTGGGAAACAAATATCTGGGGATTGTTTTATGGGAAAACTTAGAATTAACTTTTCTATTAACTATAATAATATTGTGAATACCTTAAAATTACTACTTGGGAAATGGAATAAATTGTATTTAACATTTGAAGACAGGTTGCAGTTGATAAAGGTGGTTTTACTCCCCAAATTAAAATATATTGCACTAGCTATCCCTGTAATTCCCAGTAAAAAGCTTTTAAAAGAACTAAATAAGATTATAAATTTTCTTTGGTACCCAAAAAAGAATTTAATAGCTTTTAAAAATCATATTAGATCTTGGGAAATGAGAGGAATTAGCTTTCCTGATTTAGAAACTTATATTAAAGCTTCCATTTTCAAAACAGTAATAAACTGTTATGATCCAAAATTCTCTTCTGCATGGAAAACTTTACATACTACTATATTCCTAAAAGAAAGTAAACTGACAAAAAACTTACAATTAAACAAACAAATACATTCTGGCATATTATCTGTATTAATTTGCAATACAATTATACTAAACCAACCAACCTAAACTATATAAATTATATTTACAATACTTTCCGGAGTTTTGTAAATAATAATATTGATATTAAACTATGGTTACAGTTATGAATTCCCTTTAAAATTACAAAAAAATCTTCAATAACATTCCTGCAAATACTTGGAAAGCAAAATGTTTTACATGCTGGTTCCAATGTATGGAAAGCTTGATAGTTATGAATGTAAGGTAGTTAAATTAATACATTCAAATTTATCAAATTCTGACTGGTTAGCGCTTAGTAGTCTCCTTCCCTATGCACAAGATGTATGCAGAACAGTAGATAGTTCTTTTACTTCCATTCCTAAACTCATTTTTTTTACATGAAGTAATTTACAGGGTCTTGGACAAATTTAACCTCAAAGCTATATAAAATTATTATAAATTACAAAGCCAATCCTAATCAAAAGTTCTGGAACCATCACTAAAGAATATCCATTATTGCTATCAAATGAGAATAAAACTAGTTTATTATATTCTATTAAATTAACCTCAAATATACAAATTTGGAAACATTTTTCATGGAAGCTTTTGCTTAGTGCTTTCTATACACCCACCAAAATTGCTAGATTCAACAATTCTAATGACATAACTTGCTGGAGATGTTCCTCAAAATGTAATGCTGACTGGTCTCATTATGTATGAATGTACTCTTATTAAGAAATTCTGGGAAGATATTGGTGAATTTCTACAAGCCATTTTTACAGATTCCTTCATTTTGTCAGTGTCACTAATTCTTCTGAATATAAATGAAACTGTTACAAAAAACAAATACCTTTATCTTCTTTGGATTATAACGGCAGTTACCAAGAAATGCATCACAAGGAAATGGAAGACATCCTCCATTCCAACCTTTGATGATTTTCAATCCTATTGAAAGATGTAGCACTGCTGGAAATCACGAGTAAAGGAAATGAAAATCTTTCCTAGGAAATGGATTATTAATCCTTGGAAGAAAGTTCTCTCACTTATTGAGACACTTAAAACAATTTACCTTAAGTGATGAAGTAAAATGACTTTTTCTAATCATGTGCAACTTTCTCTGTTTCTGTATTTCAAATTGTTTTTCCTTTTTTTCATATTTGGTTTGAGGCCATTTGTAAATAGTTCATTATAATTTATTCTTGCTTGAAATGTCAAAGTTTATTATTTTGCTTGAAAAATTAATTTGAACAAAAAAAAAATGCCACAGTCTGCTTATAACACAGACGCACACACAAATTATATGAAGGCACTGTTTTACTAACCTGTGCAGACTTTATCACCTTGTGCTTCAGTCTCTTCACTCTTATGGGAAAGGGAACTACCTGCCTCCATTTCAACATCCCCGAAACACCTGAAAAATCAAAAGTAAAACCACAGCTGTTACATTTTTAATAAAACAAATCAAAGGATTAGATTAGTCAGCAAACCATAATTTATGCAAAAATAAATCTCACCAACCCTGGCACTTTAAACAAAGCAATTGTTAACGCACAGTTGCTTGAATCAGCAGTTTCTGGCTAATGGGAGACAGAACCCAACATAACAATGACTGCATATAAAAAAAAAAAAGTATTGCTTTTTTTTAAACTTAAGATAAAAGCATGGGTCCACATGGTCAGCATAATCTACCGCACTAGTATATTAACAGTTCATCTTTGGCACCGAGCACAACCCTCTAACACACTTCAAACTAAAAGAACTAAATTTAAGATTTTATGCAACATGAAGAGCAGTGGTCTTAATATGGCTTAAGGTCCAGATGAGGATGACTCCAGTGAGCCAAGGTCTGGACCACTAGCAACAAAATAAATATATAAAAGGAGTTGGTACACAGATTATGATGCACAAAACCATTCACTTTTGTTTAATTTACAACCATCACTGAATAACCTTTTAATATTAGTCTAGGTTTTTAAACTGCAGAGCTGCGATTCAACAGCACATGAATATAATTTCTTGCATATTAAAGGCGACACAGCCAGATAGTGCAACCCATCATTTTTCATTTCACTTCAGCTGGAAATCTGTCAAATTATTTAAGGGAACATATGCAGGACTCACAGTAAAACTTATTTTTGCCATCTGCACTTCATGAATGATCATTACAGTAAAATCTTAATGTTGGCTGAATGTAAGAGAGGGATGCATTGACATGGGTGTGGATTTTCAGAACCATTAACAGTGCTCACAGCGGGTGCTCTTTTGTATAAAAATAATGATAGTAGTAATAATAGTAATACCAATACTGTTATTATTACTATTAATAATCATAAAGTCAGGCTTTCCACATTCTTACTGAGCACTAACACAGCTTGAACCAGGAGTGAAGAAACACTCTGTAGCTAAAAATACAAGAATACCTGCCAACACCACCTCTCTTTTCAATGACTAGTGGTAAAAAGGTTTGTACTATCAAACCATTGTGGACTATGCGTGGATGTCTACGCATCTGAAAGATAGTAAACCTACATCAGATTATGTCCCACCCAATCACTGAATCTTTATGTTAACTTTCATTTCTAAAGATGAGGCATTTGAGCACAACTGCCCTTACCCGAAGTTCTTAAACATTAGAGAGGACTTTATTGCCACAGATTTTCAAGATCACCCATGTCTATGTGATCCAGGATCTGGAACTTAAAACCTGTGTGTCTTATGAAGAGAAAGGTGTTTGGCTAGGGCATTATTTTTACATCCAGAGTGGATTTCTGACAGATGACATGAAATACTATGCTTAAGTTGATTTACAGTCTTGCCCACATAGAATGCATCACATTCATTGCACTGTGCCCTGTAAATTACTTTTGTTGTGTTAGTCACCCCCTGCACTGGCCTTAATAATTTTCTTTAAATAAGGGCAATAAAAACTATCAACTTGCTGTATATAAATATACAAAATGTACAATTAGTTTCACATCTTTTAGTGCTTCTCATATGGTCTAGGTTTAAATTCAACAAAACTTGTTCCTGGCCTTCCTATAAACAAAGGATGGGGCTTCACCTAAGATGTTAATCAGAAAAGGGTTTCCTTTGACAATGGCCCAGTTTTCTTCAATAACATTTTTGATAATGTGATAATCCAAAGTGTATGTCAGGATGCAGCTATTTTTGCATTCATTATTCTCTGTGGAATTTAACATTCTCCTACTGGGGAGGTTGAGTGAAGGGGCTTCAGTCCTTTTCAGTTCTATAATGGGTTCCACAATGTTTTTTTTTTTTTTTTTTAACACCTGACTTTCATAGCCTCTCTCTAGAAAATAATTCTCCAAGTTGTTCAGGTTTCTCAAAAATGGTTCCATCTCTGTGGTAATTCTAACTAAATCTATAGCCCCCTGGGACTTCACTACATTATACTTGGTTTTTGTAAGATGTAGACTTTTACTATGGAGTAATAAGTTAACGCTTGTTGGTTTTCCGAATAGATCAGTGGTGATTCTCTTATTGTTGGTGTCATTGGAAATCTGCATATCTAAGAAAGTGGCTCAAGTGTAGCCATGGGAAGAGGTAACTTCAGGAAGGGGGTTGTTTGATTGAGGTAAGAGATAAAATCTCCAAGCTGCAAGGTGTCACCTTCCCACACAATAAAAATGTCATCAATAAAACGTAAACAGCATGTGATATATGCTGTATGTAGTCTGTGTTGTTTAACACAAAGTCCTCCTCCCACTTGCCCAGGGCTATGTTAGCTATGCTGGGAACCATGGCAGCCCCCATTGCTATACCAGTTTTTTTGTTTGTAGCGTCTGCCATTGAAAGTAAAGAAATTGAAGTCCAGTACAAGATTAATTATTTATTATTTATTAACTAAATTAACTAAATTAACTATTGATGGGGAATCCTCTTACACAGTGCTCTCTCACAATTACTGTACATCAGCTATGGAGTCTTAAGAAACAATCAAGGTACACAGGCACACTTGCAAAAGTTAAGTGAGCTCATTAATCTCATCATCCCATCCAAAACAATCTCAGTGTGTCTACTTATTTCTGAATCTTCTTTTCCCTACCTACACAGTTGTATATACAGTAGATTACTTAAGGGGAATAACAGAAAATGCAAAGAAAATAAAATCAGCTGCAACAGTTGTAAACCCAAAATAGTGCAGATAAAATCAAAAATTGAATTAGTGATGCTTAAAAGTGAGGCTACCAACGTAGCCAAGTACATATCAGATAGTACTTCGACTGGCACAAGTAGAGCTCATTTTTAAGAATATGCAAAAGAGGAAACCAGAAATAGCCACAAAAGTAAACCAAATACTACAATCTTCTTGCCTCCAAATTATCAAAATTTAAATGCAACAAAGTTTATCATAAAAATGTTCTAGGTAATATTTGTGAGTTTAGACACTAAAACTAATATCTTTCGGCTTTTCCCTGTTAGGGGTCGCCACAGTGAAACTCCAGTCTGCTAATGATTGGCAGTGGATTTTTACAGTGCTGAGGTGCCAGCCCAATGCCCAACCTTCAAGGAAGGCACACCCATTCATGCATGCACCTACCTGCATGTCTTTAAACATCACTCAACTGTGGGGAGGACATGCAGACTCCACACTGAAGGTGCTCCAGCCAAGAATCAAGCCGGTGAACCTCTTGCTGTGAGGTGACAATGCTAACCACTGCATCACCTCGGCCAAGCAAGCTCACATATTAATGACAGTTATATGCAACACAAAAAGACTGCACTGTGAATGTTCTGCAAAATAAAGTGTACATCATTTCAATATTACTTTAAATCATTCCTGTGTCCACAGCATTAAGAATGTCTTGTAACAATCTATACACAAAGATTAAATTTGCGAAGAACTACAATACACATGGATAAAAAGAAAAAAAAAAATAATACGGGTCATGCAAATATGAGAACACTTGACAGTTTGAACATAAAATCAGACCATTCCACCAAAAGAGGAAAAGTGCAGTTTTGTACCTACCATAAATGTAGATGTCCGATAGGTATGCATCTGCAGTCATAACATATGGGTTGTCCTGACTCAGGCAGCCCTTCGGTCGGCCGGATTCCAAAGTCTGGGTCTGGCCTCGGCTGATGTCGCACTTTCCCCGACGTCAGAGCTTCTGGGGTATAAAGGCATCAGCCGACGCCATTTTCCTCAGTGTTTCTTGCCCCAGATGCCAGGTGCCCTCTAGAAAGGCTAAATTTGGATAAATGCTGAAAAGTTCCAAACAGTAGCAAAATATATACATATATATATATACAAACAAACAAATACACCATAATAGATTCCCCCAGCTAGCTGAAAGAGGGGTAAGCACCCTAGGAATACCACAGAGGGGAAGGAGGGTGGGTAATCCTGACTGCAGATGCATACCTAATCGGACATCTACATTTATGGTAGGTACAAAACTGTACTATGTCCTTCAAGGATGCATCTGCAGTCATAACATATGGGTAGAATACCATAGCCAAACTGGGGGAGGAGGTACTAAGAGAAGGATGGTGTAGTTAAGATCCCCTGCAGAACTGCAGTTGCAAAGCCTGCTCGGGATCTGGAGTATAAAGGTAGATTGTAATGCTTGGCAAATGTATGCACGGAGCTCCAAGTAGCAGCTTCTAAAATGTCCTTGGTAGCCACCCCTCGTAGGAAAGCTGTAGTGGTGGCTGTGGCCCTTGTGGAATGAGGCCTGATATTTTCAGGAGCAGTCTTTCCATGAAAGGAGCAGCAAAAGCGAATGCAATTTCCTATCCATTTTGAAATGGTCTGTTTGGAAATTGCTCTTCCTTGCACCCCAGTTGCATATGCTACAAAGGTTGGTCAGTTTTTCTGTTGGTTTTAGTTCTGTCCAGATAGTAGCGTAGTTGTCTGTGTATATCCAAGGTGTGCAAAAGTTTTTCTCCTTTGTTCTGTGGGTTAGGGAAGAACGTAGGCAAATGAATAGCTTGGTTCAAGGATACCCTGGATACCACCTTTGGCATGAAAGTAGGATTGGTTCTCAGTGACACTCTATCCTGGTGGAAAATAAGAAAAGGCTGCACTGCCATTAATGCCTGTAACTCAGATACTCTTCTTGCTGAAGTGATTGCCAGAAGGAAAGCAGTTTTCCAAGATAAAAACTGTAGGTCTGCTGATGCTGCTGGTTCAAAGGGAGGTAATGTCAATTTTTCCAGCACAAAATTGAGATCCCATGCAGGTAGAGGGGGTCTCCTTGGAGGTTTAACATTTTTGATCCCTCTCAAAAATTGTCTGAGAAGAGGGTGAGAGAAGATAGGTGGATCCATATTGTATTCTGCTGAAATTGCTGAAGCATGAATCTTAATGGAAGAATAAGACAGGCCATTGTGGAACAATTCTGCTAAGTATTCTAGGATGTGTGCTAGGTTTGCCACTGTGAAATCTGTGCCCTTTGATGTGCTCCAAATGAGAAATCTCTTCCATTTAGCTGAGTATGTCTTCCTTGTGGAAGGTCTGCGAGCCTACAGGATAATGTCCTTCACCCTCTGAGATAAAACAGTTTGGTTTGGTTTTAAGGAATTTTCCAGGCAGTTAGTTGCAATGTTTGGATGCAGGGTCTTGAAATTGTTCTGTGTTAGAAGAAGAGGCCATAGAGGAAGAGGCCATGAGTTCGCCTGAGATATGCTTCTCAGTAGCAGATACCAGTGTTGTCTTGGCCAGTCCGGAGCTATTAGTATCACCTTTGGCTGTTCCTCCCTGATCTTCAGTAGAACCTTGTACATCAATGGGAGAGGTGGAAAGTCATATACTGTTAGGGCATTCCAGCTGAAAGAGAGAGAGTCCACCCTCCAGGCTTGTGGGTGGTATGTCCTTGAGCAGAATTTCTTCAGTTGGTGGTTGAGTGGGGAGGCGAACAGATCCATCTCTGGCATTCCCCATTTTTTTGTTATGAGTTTGAAGATATCTGGATGCAGCATCCATTCGTGTGCATCTGTGGTAGTTCTGCTTAAGCTGTCTGGTAGTGAATTCTCTTTTCCTGGTACGAATTTGGCCTGTAGCTGGATTTTGAGATTCAGGCATAGGTTCCACAGATTCATTGCCATCCGGCATAGAGGGTAGGAATGTGTGCCTCCTTGTTTGTTTATGTACCACATGACCGTGGTGTTGTCTGTCCTTATTACCAGTTGTCCTTGCTGGAGAAATGGTTTGAATGACTTGATTGCATGCCTCACTGCCAGCATTTCCTTTTGGTTTATGTGCATGCTTAGCTGCCCTTGAGGCCATAGGCCTTGGATGCATTTGTCCTCCATGTGTGCTCCCCATCCTCGGTCCGAGGCGTCCGTGGTGATGGTCTGCCTTGTTTTTGGTTTGTTGAAAGGCAACCCTCTGTTGGACTGGCAGGCCTAAGCCCACCACAGGAATTCCTTTTGAAGGCATGGAATGATTGGCATCATGGTTTCCAGACTGACTGTTGAGACCATACATTCCTTAGGTACCATTGCAATTTCCTCATATGCAGCCTGGCATGTGGGATCAAGATTATGCAGGATGCCATGTAACCCAGGGCCTGCAGGACTTTCCTTGCAGTAAGCAGAGTTTGTCTGGTCAAAATCATGAAATAAGTTGTTTTTGTTTTTCTTCTGTGAGAAAAGCCATCTGAGTGATTATGTCCAGATCCGCACCCAAAAAGGTTATCCTTTGGGATGGTACTAGTCTCGACTTTTGGATGTTGACTGTATATCCCAAGGCCTGTAGTAGGTGTATGACATAGGCCAAGTCCTTTGACAATTTTTTTTCTTGTTGTCCGCTTGTATTAGGCAGTCATCCAGGTACGGATAAATTTAAATTCCCTGAAGTCTGCAATGTGCAATTACCGATGCCAGGCATTTCGTGAATACTCTGGGCGCAGTAGATAAGCCAAAGGGCAATGCTGAGAATTGATAATGCTCTGATCCTGCAAGAAATCTGAGGTGTCTTCTGCAATCTGGTCAGATAAGGACGTGCAGGTATGCCTCCTTGAGATCTAGTGTCACCAGCCAAGACTCCTTGCCCAGCATGGGAAGAAGTTGCTGTAGGGTCAGCTTTTGGCACAATGAGATGTGTTCAGTGCGGACAGGTCGAGAATAGGCCTCCATTGGTTTTCTTTTCTTGGTACAAGGAATAGTCTGGAGTAAAATCCTTGGCCTTGTTCTATCGATGGTACCCCTTTCTATAACTTTCATCTGAAGTAAATTGCTGATTTGTCTTAAAGCCTCTGCCTTCTGGTTTGGTGGAAGGTTTGGCATTCCGTTCCTTTTTGGCAAAGTGTGGAAGTAAAACCTGCATCCTTTGTCTATTGTTTGCAATGTCCATGTATCCTTTGTAATGCAATGCAATGCCAGTTTTTCGAGAATTGAGCTAACTTTCCGCCCAAGGGAGCTTCCAGTTGATTCCTGGTAGGCGGAATCAGAGTCAAGTCATTGGGTCTGTCCTGTGGTAGTGGTTGTAGTTGTAGCTGTGGCACTACTCTGGTTGGCAGGCTGCCACTGACGGCCTCTGTAGGCACCCTTTGATTGACCTCTGCCTCTAGGGCGTCTGTTCCTGCCCCTCTGTGATCTGGAGGTGCCTGGAAAGGACCAATTCTTTGTAGGCCCGTTTCTGCTGAACCTCGGAGGTTGGACCTGCAGGAATTCCTTTACTGTTTGCACAGATTTTGCTTTTTCTTCCACCTTCTTTAGAATCTCCTGTGCAGGGGAGCCAAATAAATTTTGTTTCTCCATTGGAGCATCAAGGAGTTTAGCCTTGACATGGTCTGGCAAAGATTGCTCCTTTAGCCAGGCATGCCTACAAATTACTGCCCCAGTCATAGCTGATCTAAATGAAGCCTCCAGTGCATCATAGCCACATTTTAAGAAATGATTACTGACCTGCTGAGAGTTGTGTACCAAATCCTGAAGGGATTTACGGTCTAAAGGTTCAGGAGAAGAAAGCTTTTTATTCAGCTGATCTAGCAAAAATTCTTGGTACTGTATCATATGGAATTGACAGTTTAATGCCCTGGCAGAAAGAGTAGCAGATGTATAAACCTTTTTTCCCCATCTCTCTAATGCTCTAGACTCTCTTTCAGAGGGTAGGGGATTTTTGGCCGTAGTAGCTGCAACCCCTTTAGGGCCCTGGGAAATAGTTTCTGGGTCTGCAGCATGGGCTTTATACAGGTGGAAGTGAGAATCCGGGACCCTGTAATATCAGTCAGGTTTGGCAGGGGCTGGGGGAAGAGGATCAGGTGCAGTACTGACATCATTGTACACATCATCAATTACAGTTAGTACAGGTGGTATGGCTAAGGGCCTATGCTGGGGCAAATGCAAAAAAGTCCTTAATCTTTTTCTAGAATCAGAGAAATCCTGACCCTGCCATTAAAAGTGCTCCCTCATGGAGTGTAAAGTCTCCCTAAAGGAAATTCTTCAGGTGGGGAGGCCGAAGGAATAGAATCTTCTGCATCTGAATCCTCATAAGGAGAGTAGGCCACTTCCTGATGGTCTGACAAATCAGATCCATCCGTGGAGTAATCAGAAGAGAGAGGTTCAGAGGTATCAGTCCTAGGCCTTTTGTCTGGAGGAGGTTGGGAGGCCCTGTCTGGGTGAGGTTGGGAACCCCTAATTAAGGATATAAGGTCCTCAGCAAGACTGAGAATTTGAGAACTACAGGAAGGCCTCTGGGAAGTAGATTTGGCAGGCAAAGTTTTTGAAAGCTTGGCAGCTTTAGCCCTGGAGAAGGCCTTAATAGACATAGAAGCTGGGGGCCTAGCTGCCCCACGTGCAGGGGTAGAAATGTCCAAAGTTATGGTGTCGGACAAGTCTTGAGCACTAGCTTCGGTAGGGAGTTCTGAAGCAGACTCAGCTGGGGCCCCTCTGGCCTCGGTGGTCGGAGGTATGGTTTCGGTAGAAGCAATAACCGTGGATTCGGTTTCAGCTGAAACAGAGACACTCGCGGTAGACCTAGCCGAGGTTTCAGCCGAAACCACGGGCCGCGAGTGCCAGTCCTTTTCCTTGTGTTTTTTGACCATATGCGAAGTCGGAGTCTCCGACGGCATTTTATAAGCAAAAGCGGTTCCAAAAAATTCCTCTGCAAACTCCGACCGACGTCTAAGAGTCGGTCGGTTGAAGGAGGCACAGGCTAAACAAGCTGATACGTTGTGGTCTGGGCCTAAGCAAGGAAGGCAGTAAGAATGGAAATCCTTATGAGGTATTGGTTTCCCACAAGTTAAACAATTATTTACTTTATCTGACATCGGCGGAGGCAAGAAAGAGTCCCCAACGGGGTACTTAGCTTTTTTCGAAGTTTTCGGTAGCTGAAATCTCTGGATCTGACAGACCGGCACTTGCGAACAGCTTCTGCTTCGGGCACCGCGCGGCAAGAAAGACTGAGGAAAATGGCGTCGGCTGATGCCTTTATACCCCAGAAGCTCCAACGTCGGGGAAAGTGCGACATCAACCGAGGCCAGACCCAGACTTTGGAATCCGGCCGACCGAAGGGCTGCCTGAGGCAGGACAACCCATATGTTATGACTGCAGATGCATCCTTGAAGGACATCATAAAACACAACGTAATAATTTACGTTTAAGTTAAGAGTCTCACCACAAAGCTTGAATGCCTATGAACATCCATACCAACTAACATACTACTTTATCATGTACCTCAGTGCAGTCCTCATTAAGCAGTTTTTATAGCCCTAAAACCCAGCGTGCTAATCATTTCAGGCAGAGATTAAACACAAGGGAAAAATACATGCTACTGGCAGTTGACTCAGGCTTTTATAACAGTAAAAGTGAGCTAAATGTCTTGGCTCTTCAACTGGTTAGGTGATCCCTTTGGCATGTACTTCACTACACACTTGCAACAACTGGAGATGCTGCAAAAGTACCTTACAAAGAGGATCCTAGGCCTTAAACACTTGTCCTATATGGAGAGATGCAAAACACTCCAACTATTCTCAGTCTCATATCGCCTATTATAGGTTCATAGGTAGGTACTACGCCATCTGCCAGAGGGCATTTATAAGCCTAGCCAGAGTGTCTGCTTTCGCCGCCCCATTGATTAACTGAGCCTCTGTCAAGCAGAGCCAATGAAGTGATCCCAGGGGTGTATTTTCTGTTACCCATCCACTCGTCAAGGCTTCTCTTGAAGACCGTTAGTGAGGGGCTCTGCCTAATGTAGTTAAGAATTTTGTTCCAAAGCATGGGGAGTCTCTGTGACAGGAATCTATCCCTCCAGCATGTTCTATTTATTGTTGTGGCGAGGTTTAGCTCACTAGAGCGCGTGGCTCGCAGTGACTTGGATTTCTTCAGGTGGAGCATGTCCATCAATTCTGAACTGGACATGGCCTTGTAAGTTATCACCTCTGAGTAAGCGATATGCCACTGAGTACAGCCGGAGTTTTTTCAGTTGGGCTGCATAGGACATATGTTTGAGGCCAGTAATCCATCTCCATTAAGGGGATTTCAGGATTCAAAAACTATGTCCACTTGTATTATATTTAATGGCATAAACCAATTCCTTGTTGATAATGGATCTGTGAAAAACAGACAGAGAAGCATTTTGCTCTGCAAATAAATAAATGCATACATACTAAGACTTACCAGTATCTGGCTAACCTTACTATGCAAATGTTTTCACTGCTGTTTTCAGTTCTCTAGCTTTCTGTACAATAGCTTCTCTAATAATTTAAACATCTAAAAATAAAATGGAGAGCCATACTGGGTGAAAGGTTGCATGGATACTATAACAGTGGACTCTTGATTAAAAGGTGGATCTTGCATGGCTAGGAAGCCTTTTAGCTCCATCTGGATAAACTTCACACTATTTTCCATATCACTATTTCTGTCAGCTGAATTTTGTAAATACACGTGAAGCTCTTGAAGATGACTAGAATGGGCCAACAGAAGAGAAAGATGACCAGACAGATCACTATAATACCATACTGTAAGTTCTGGAACTTGCTATCTTGTTTAAGTCAACTATAGAGCCATGAAACCATGACAGTTTGCTGCAATAGGATTGATACAGTTTGCAAAGCATTCCTGATTGCCTTTACATTTTCCCGACTATTAACACCTGAACTCATGTTATGCAGAAATATTCTGAAGTTTATCTGCTGTGCATAAACTATTCAGGCTAACTTCATCAATGTTCCTGTAATATAATCAGTCAGCATTTTCTCCATTAACAGCAACAAAACTATAGACACCTGCGGTGGAGCAGCCACTTGACGTTGCTTCCAATGCATTCATGAGCTTGTGCATACAACTTTAAACTTAACGTTTTATGAAGATGCTGATTAGTAGTTAAGCAAAAAATAATCCTCTAGTGCAGCAATTTTTGCCTTCTGAAGTAATAAAGACAGATATTAAGAAAAATATTTCATTTAACACAATTACAAATTTGAAGATGGATTGGAATGGAAATAGTCACAGAATAACAGAATCACAGAAAAATACAAGGCAGCTGGATTCTGTGGCTATTTACCCTTTGCCAGTATCCTCCTTAAACCTTACCTCCTTTTTCAATGAGCAAAAGGCTAGTTATATTGGTGGATACCCATTCAGTTGTCTAAAGTCTTTTATTTTTATTTTACTGCATTTGTTTAACGGGAAAGCCCACTGGGCCTAAAAGAGCCCATTTTCAGTGGAGGCCCAGAAAGAATATCTCCAACAAGAACACAGATACAGGAAAAAAAAAAAAAAAAAAAAACAAAAAACATTAATCGGTACAAAAGTAGAAACAATGTTGCACATAGTGATTACAGCAGTATATATACATAAAAGTAGGAATTTAGTTGGTTTGATTAGAGTAATATATACATAAAATGCACATTAAAGCAGGAATTTAGTTGGTTGCCAAAAAGAATTCAGAGAGGTATAAACAGAGTTATATTAATCAGTATTACTGTACCAGTACCAACAAGTGATGAAAAAAATAATAAACATGGAGAAAGCATCATCAGTCACTAGTTGATTTAGTTATCCTACAAGAAGGAAGAGGTTAGGTTACAGAGCAGGTACATAGCCAAGAAGAACCGAGATGATTTTAAAGTATTTGTTTGAAGGTGTTGGTGCTGCCTGCGTTTCATACAGAAGGTGGAAGAGAGTTACACAGTTTGGCGACTGAAGAAGAGGAGTTGACCAGCTGGTAAGGTGGGCTTTTCTACTTTTAGAAGTAGATGATTTTCATATCTTAGTTGCCTGCTGGGTTGGTATTTGGCAAGTAGAGTTGAGAGAGCAGGACAATCTGTGGGTCTTGTAGATTTTGTGCACTGGAGTTAGTTGGGTGAATGAGAGATGGTGGGAGAGTTCCAGCCACCCTAATTGTTTCAGTGAGTTACAGTGGTGGGATGAGAATTTGGCCTTGGTGGCAAATTTGGGTGTTCGGTTGTAACACTTTACAAGTTTGGATTTTGTAGATTTTTGGATATTAGTGAGAAGGTCACCATAAAGGAGAGAAGGTAATAAAAAGGTAGTTGCAAGGGATTGTCTAGTAGAATGGCTAAGAAAGTGTTGATGCCTGTAGAGCATACCGGGCTTTGGTGTGTTTTTTTGATATTATTGTTTATGTGTAAGGTCAAAGTTAAGGTTTTCATCTATAACAATGCGTAGTAATTAGTGTGGGGGACAACCTCTATAGTGGTATTGTCTTGGGCTTGTATAGTTTTTTTTTTTTTTTTTCCTCTCTAGGGGAGTGGTTTTCTTAGGGGTAAAAATTACTAGTTTAGTTTTTTGGGGGATTTAGAATAAGATGACTTAAGCATCCAAGATTCAGTAGGGGTGAGAGCATCCTGGGTGATTTGTTGGAGTGCAGACAGGGAATTTGCAGTGCATATTATTGTAGAGTCATCAGCATACTGGAATACTGAGCATTGTGGGAGAGTGGAGTGAAAGTTGTTAATAAGGATGCTAAATAAGAAAGGACAAAGTATAGAGCCTTGGTGTACCCTCTGTGGAAGTATTGAGGAAGGGAGAGTAAGATTGTTACCATTTGGTAGATGAATGCCTATTGGATAGATAGCTACTGAACCACTGTAGGGTAGGGGGAGAAATGTGGAGGCTGGATAGTTTAGAGGAAGATAGTGTGGGAAATGGTATTGAAAACTTTGGAGAGGTTGAAAAGTGAAGCGATTATTTTTATCAGAATCCCGTGCCTGGGGAAGGATAGGAGGGAGGTAGTGGTGCTGTGTCATTGTCTGAAACCATGCTGAGTGGGTGACAGAATTTGATTTTCAAGCAGGTGGTTGAGTTAGGCATGGATGCATTTTTCCAGTAGTTTAGAGAGGGGTGAGAGAACCACTATGGGTCGAAATTTTGTGGTGTCTGTGATGGTGCCACCTTTGTGTAAGGGGAGAATTAATGCTTTTTTCCAGATGTCTAGTTCAAGGGATTCTTTCAATCAACCTGTTAGTGCCTATGATGATGGAATAAAGCTAGAAGACAGGGTGCTGCATTGCTTAATGTTGCCTGGAAGTCTGTTACACAGAAGGGGTAAACACTGTGACAAAACTTTTCCTCCAATGTGTTTTGCTTACTTGCTGAAGCACGTTTAGACCTCTGGTTTTGGTGTTAGTGGTTTGATTCATTTGTGAAGATGTCCTCACACTTTCCAAAACAAAGCCAAAAATTAGAGTTGGCCCAGTCACAACAGTTTGAGCAACAGTTGTTGCCCAAGTTACTGGGATACTGCTAAACATAAATCCAGTAACAGAAAAAGTGCACAGAGTTAGTCAACACAATACAGAGGATTTCCCACAGTATACACTGTATATTAGCACACAGCAAAGCAAAACACGTTCTTAAACGTTCAGGAGTAGGAGTCTTACCAGTGGAGGTCATGAGAAATGGAATTGCCTTAAAGTGATGGGTAAAATGACTGATGCAGACTTTGTCTACACTGAAAGAAAAGCATTTGCCACGAACAGGGGAGCTCTGTATACCAAAAGCACCGACTGTTTTCGCACCCAAGCAAAGTTAATGGTGGGGTAAAAACAAAAAAAAAATGTAGAACCATTAGCACAAGCTGAAGTATTGCTGTTACCAGCTGGAAGATTGAATACAATAAAAGTGAGGGGGTCAGGGTGTCATGCCAACGTTTGCCATTTCTCTCGATTCAATGCCACACTTCTGCCTTCTTTGACACTCATGCCAGACTGTTTCAGATCTTCTCTCAAAACAATCCATCCACCTCTTTGCTGGACACCCTCATTTCTTCTTTTCGTTTTCCTGTCTTTCCCAAATCTTCTTTACCAGATTTGTCTTCTGCTTTTCTGTACATGTGCCCGAATCACTACAATCTGTTCCCTTAGACCTTTTCTGCAAATGGAGCTATACTGGCTTCTGCTTTTATGTCAATGCTTTATCTATATCACAGTGTGCATTCTACCACCAGTTTCAGGCATTTAATTTCCATCATCTCTAGCTTCAACTACTCTGCTTTTTCTGTACCATACAGTAGTACTGGGTGGCACCACTGTTTTGTACACCTTACTTTTCAGCCTCTTTGGCATTTTTCTGCCATATACTACATCTAACACTATACGCAAGGCAGTTGCAGCCCCTCTAATTCTAGCTTTGTCATCTCCATTTAGACCTCTCTTCTCCTCAACCACTCCTCACATATACTTGAAGCTGTTCCACTAATTTCCCTTCTATCTCAATTCTCTGCTTCTTCGGATCCCCACCCAATCTGCTGCCATTGCCAGTGTCTTATCTGTATTCAGTTTCATCCCATGTGCCTTCAGCTTTGCATTTCATTTCCCTAACATTTTTTGAAGTTCTTGCTCAGTGTCTGCTTGTAATGCCACATTCACCTGCATACAGCAACTTTGTTGATATGTCCCCTCTGACTGGTTTGCCATGAACAGTGGGTTCAAAGCTAAACGCTGATGCACACCCACTCCCACTGGGTACCCCTCTGTGAGACTGAATACTGTTTGTACTTGAGTCACTGGGTCCTTGTACATAGCTTGCACTAATTCTACCAATGTTTCTGGAACACTGAACCATTGCAGGACTGCCCAGAACAGCTTTCTTAAGATCTTGTCATATGCTTTCTCCAGACAGACTCTCTCCTTACCACTAGCTTCTTCTCAATCATCTGTCTCACTGCAAACACTGGGCCAGTTGTGCTGCATCCTGATCTGAATCTAAACTGCTCACTGCAAACACTGGGTCAGTTGTGCTGCAGCCTCATCTGAATCCAAACTTCATCTTCCACTACTTTAAGTATCCCTTTAAGTATCCATTTATCAATCACCCTGTCCAGAACTTTCATGCAATGTGACAAGAGTTTGATATCTCTGTACTGCCCACAGTTGTGGATGCCCCTTTGTTCTTTACACTGGCATGAGCATGTTTATCTCTCCAGTCATCTGGGATATGCCTCTCTCTCCACCCTGCTACGTGTACCCTCAGGAGCCATTTCTCCATCTCACCCAGCAATTTTATCACATCTGCTGTGACCTCATCTGAGCCTGCTGCTTTCCCTGACTTCAGTTTCTTAGCGCTGTTCTTACTTCTGCAGTGAGCTCTTCTCTCATTGTAGGCTATTGTCTAGGGCAGTACAGCTTTTGTGGGATTTTTTGATCTCTAGAAAATGTGCAGTAATACAGTTGGTAAGGTACAGCTCCAAGAGGCAGGCAAGGAATATGAACAGGCAAGACGAGAAAGCTTGGCAATAGACCCTATGGAGCAGACGATGACAGTATACTGCGGACTGAGGCAAGATGCTGGAGGAACAGGTACGTGAAACAGAAAAAAGGTTCATTCATCAAAGCTGGTCTGTTTCTCACAGCAACAAAGCTATCGGATACAAGAATGAGACTTAAATGAACATACAGATCATCATTAGCACTACTCCTGCTTTTACTTCACCGATATTTTGCATAAAGGACTGGAGAGAGTCCTACACAGACAAGCCGTTATTTCAAATGGTGGAGAGTTTTTCATTAAATGTAGCTATGTTCTTTGAAGTTTGATCCCCTTTACTGATGTGCCAAGTACAAAGGGCACCAAGGTGTCTCACTACTATAGATGATGAATATGCCAAGTTAGGAACAATCAGAAAATAAGTGGCAGGTGAAAAAAAAAAAAAAAAAAAAGAGACTTAATACCTTTTCTTATCAAATGAACTAAAACACTTAACTCTCTGATAGGGAACCAACTCAAACTTGTCAAGACTTTCACATATGCTCAGAGCTAATCGTGTGTTATCTGACACACCACATGCTACTTCATGATATGGTAACACTGTTTACTTCTGCCTTAGAAAATGAAGTACAAGTACATCATTCACAGTGGAAAGTGAACATATTCACAAATGGCAGACAAAGATGCTTACAAAAAGAGCTAGTGGACAGTGCATGCATTTGTTAACAGAGAAAAAATGCTGATCCCATAAGACCATTTTTCAGGTTCAGCCCATGGAAGTAGTGCAAACAATGAAATTAATGCATGCGGCTCCCTACTGAAATGTCAGGAATTGCAATGCAAACCGCAAGAGTCCCAAAACACCAAACTAGACAGAAAACAAGGCAGTGAGAAAACTCGAATGTTGCCCTTTTCCTTTAAACTCTTCTTGCGAGGGTCAAGCCCCCCCCCCCCCTCAGAATCCCCTGGTGTGGGGTAGGAAGTCCCCCAACCTCTAAACTTATACATACCAACTCAGAGAAAAACATTCCTGGGAGAAAAGAATCTTGGACTTTGTATGCGCGACTCCACATTTGATCAGTCTCCAAATTTCCAGACTCAGCATTCTGAGTCCCAACATTTTAAAGGGTTACCTAATTAATAGAACTCAAGTAATAAACACACGATCAGCAAATACTACAAGGCTAGATAAAAACACTGTATTACCAACTAGTTTTAAGTTATTTTTAGGGTAAAAGCAGGCTGCTAGTTTAACAGACTATGTATAAAAGAAGCAAAATAAATACTTGCAAAAAATTACATCAGATCATGCTGTGTAAATTGCCCTACAAGAGGCATCAGATTTGCACTTATCAAGCAGGCCCATAAGCTGCAACTCATCAACTATTGTTTCCCACTAAAATCACTGCAGGCAAGATTTCCATTATTGTGCTGGTATTGAAACAAAACATTTGGGCTTTTTAATTTTCTATAATACTGTGCGACAAAGGAGTTTGAAAGGTGCAGGGTGGTTTTGCTCTTCTGCAAAAAATGCCTTTTCCCCCAATCCAGTTAATACTTTGATGGCTTGTTTCATCTGACTGTAGCCTTTACTTGATGATTCACTGTAGATCCATTATATCCATCTTAAGCTACTAGGGCTGCATCTACGTGGGCATTAAGTCTACTTTGACTTCACTATTTGACAGCTTTTTAACTGTATTCAGGACTTCTTGCAAGAAATCTTCTGAAACTACAGCATTTGGATTAATTAATTATCTTAAAATGACATCAGTGACACAGATGTTTCCCAAACCTGTCCAGAGCGAGCCTCTGCCTCCATCGCAAGGATGGATGAGCCTATGCCTGTTAAGCAGTCTTTTTTTAATGCATTCTTCACACCTTCTAATCAGCTTTGGAAATCTTGGATAAAACCTTCCAATTTCTTCATGGATAAAATATGAACTCGAAGTGGGAATGATGTGGCAAAGGAAGCCATGGAAATGGCAACAGATAGGGGCCAGTAAACTTCCAGGCTTATGCTGGGACAGGCAAATGTACTAACAAATACTATTAGTAACGCTGGGTAGTATCTTTAGGACAAAAACAGGCACATTACCTACTAGGAGCTGGGAGGGGTTAGGACAGCAAGGGACTATGGGAAAATCAAAAAGACAGAGCTACTTAGCAAAAACAGGTTAGTTCTTAATCCTACAGACAGTGGCATTGCTAAAATAAAGAATGCAAAACACAACAGGATGATTCTGCCTTAAAGGGGATCGTAGGATGACCGTGGTTAGTATGAAAATTACTCTACAGGGCCTTTTTAAGCCCAGCCATGCTACCCAAATGCAACAGGATCATAGGAAGTTACTAGGCTATTGGCCCTGAGGCCTTTATAAGCCTAGCCAAGAGTTTAGCCCATGTTAAGACAAGTCAGCACCCAAAGCCCCTTGTCCAGCAGGGACACAGGTGGAATCCCAGGGGTGTACTTTCGGTTTCCCATCCAGTTATCAAAGTTATGCTTAAAAAGGGATAATGAGGTACTCTTGACATAGAGAGCGAGTCTATGGGACACAAATCTGTCCTGCCAACAGGTTGTATTGATAATCAAAGATCAGATTAAGGTCGCATGTACGGGTTAGAGTGGAGCTTGACTTGCGGATATGCAGCAGTCCCATCAAGGTGGGGTCTGAGATTGCTTTGTATGACAGAGGTCACCTCTGAGGAGTCTGTATAAAACAGAGTAAAGGGACTGGGCTTTTAGCCTACCTGTGTAGGGTAGAGGTTTGAGGCCCTGGATTCTCCTGGTGAGAAATCTCTGTGGTCTCTCCAGCTGCTGCATGTGCTTTGCGAGGTACATGCTGAAGGGGGCGTTGTACTGTAACTGGCCTTATAAGGGAAGAATATAGGGATGTTATTACCTCTGTCTGGATGAGATACCCTTACTTACGAGGTGGGCCATGCGGAAAGCTTTCTGTACAATGAATGCAACATAGTGGTCAAAAGTCAGACTGTGATCAACCTGGGTGCCTAAAAACCTCACTACTGATTGCTTACTTAGGACGCTATTATTAATGTGATAACATGTGGGGACAGAGGGGATGAGGCCTTTTTTGGCATTCAGCTTGAGGCCTTGTTTCTGGCACCAGTCATTTGTTTGGGTGAAACCCTCTTGGAGGATGCCCACATCACTTGGGGAATTTATGACCACGCCCAGCTTGCAGTCATCTGCAAAACTGGTCAGCTATAGCCCACTGGTTTTGGCCTGCACCTCAGAGAGGTATATCCTGACTAACAGAGGCCCCAGGAACGATCCCCTGGGGTATGCCGCTTGTTACAGGTCTACTGCTCGAGGTGGCTTCCCCTATTTTGATCAGGTGGGTTCTATCAGTAAGCCAGTTTGATACCCATCTGGTAACATATGGATTAATGCCTAGTTGAGAGAGTTTGTCTATTATGCCCGAGTGGGGAATAGCGTTGAAGGCTTTTGCCAGATCAAGGGAGGCAGTGTGCACAGTCTTCTCCTCGTCCATGGCTTTGGTGGCCGTCTCAAAGAAGTGAACGAGACTTAGACATGATCTCCCCTTGACAAAGACAAACTGTATGGGGTTGAGTGTTTGGAGGTTGCCAATGTCAATGTTAATGAGGTCCATGATAATCTGTTCCATGGCCTTGCAGATCAGGCTGGTTACGCTGATGGGTCTATAATTTCCTGGATTGGTGGATGCTCCACCTTTGTGTAAAGGGAGGACACTGGCCGTCCCGCACTCGGCTGGGACAAAGCCGGTACTCAGGCTTTGGCTGAATAAGGTGCCTAATGGTTTTGGAAGTTCATGCCTGAGCTCATGTAGGATGGAGCCTGTGAGGTTATTGGGTCCCATGGAGGCTGTATTTTTTGCCTTAGAGACAGCAGCGATTACCTGTTCCCTAGAGAGAAGGGGTGGGGGGCAGGTACTGTGGATGTCCTGATTTACTGATGTAAGGACAGAGGGGTGAAGGTTTCACTGAATCTGTCAGCCAGTAGATTGGCTATATCTACAGCATGTGTATGCAGTGCCCTTGACCACCAGTTCTGAACAGATCTGGGTGCTTTCTGTAAGATTGCAGACATATGTGAATAAGGCCTTCTGATGGTCTCTAGTAGATGTGGCCAATTTGGACTCAAAGTTGGCTTTAGAGGATTTTACTAGTGCTCTTATTTACTTGTACAGGGCTAAGGAGAGATTGCTTCCAATTGGGCACTTGCTCCTTCTTGGTCCTGGGCAGCAATTTTTTTTTCCTTTTGTTATATAGTTGTCCACCAGATAGGAATACCTGACTGGGCAAAATCATCCTCCACACGGAAGAGTAAACTTGATTCCATGTAACTATATAAATGCTCGTACAGTACTTTAGTGTGGATTTGGACATTGTTCCCAGTTCCTCTAGGGGGGAGGGGGCTGTGAAGCTGTTTATACCATCGCTCAGGAGGTTGTAATCAGCTTTGGAGAAGTTTTTTATTTTTTTTTACTTTACCATAGCCAGAGGGGGGGGGGGGTCAGGAGAGATGGCAACTTCTAAAATTAGCACTTTATGGTTGGATCTCACCAGGAAAGATGATACTGTAGGGGTGCTTACAGTGGTTATTCACATTGGTTAATACCAAGTTCAGGATATTATCACCTCTTGTGGGGGTATAGACTAGCAGTTCCATGGCATTTGCATTGATTAAAATAATTTGAGGAATCTCTGGGCATTTGCGTTCTGGCATGAGTAGTTTTTCCAGTCTATGGTTGTGTAATTAAAGTCACCCACGATCAGGGTAAAGGATTGAATCCTGATAGATTCAAAGAGCGCCACATAGGTGGTCTGGGCATCTTGAGTCAAATTTGAGGGCCTGTAGCTAGCTATGATTTGAAAAGGGGTCTTGTCAAAAGTTAACTGCACCTGGAGTGCCTCCTGTGTGTCACACTGTATGACAAGCCTAGAGGTGTGTGTGTCTAATATATATTGAAACTCACCTCCCTTGGCTTTGCTGCCCACAGTTTCAGGTCTGAATATATGACGGGATGAGTAACCAGATAAGGCTGGCGTGCTCTCCACAGCTTTGAACCAAGTTTCTGTGACTGCACAAATGTCAGCATCTTCTAGGGTTAAGAATGCTTCCAGTGACTGCAGTTTCATGTTTAGACTCCTAGCGTTTAGCAGCATGACTTTTATGTTGGCATCATCGTCCTCATGACTTTTCCTAAAAAAAGGGACTATGGGGGAGGCAAGGGTCTTTGCCAGAAGCCTGAAGCCCAAGCGAGACAGATGCAGGGCATCTCTAGCAAAGCATCGTGGTTTGTCGATCATATCTTCCCAGGCTGTCAGGTACTGGATCCCACTGGAATGACACTAGAAACTAAGCCAATTGTTAAAGTTAATAATTTTGTTTGTATTGAGGCATCATTCTGGGTGACGGTAAAATGCTGCTTAAGGCTAGGGACATACCTGCCTGGGACATATATTCAGTGAGCTCAATCACATCTCTCTTAATAGTCCATGGAGGTACGTCTCAAGTAATTCACTCCAAAATGGACCATGACAGAGTCGTAACCTGAGAGACTTGCATGCGTGCAGGATATGGCGGATTCTGGCACCTGACAAACTAACCGTGACTTTCCCCTTATCCAGCCTGGTGAGAGGCACATCTGTTAGTCTCACAATGGAGTCTCCTATGACTACTATGTTGGGGTTATGGTTGGGTCTTGGTGGTTGCGAGACACTGGTGTGTGGACCGTGTGGGGTATGTGGTGTGGGCGGTTGTGGAGTTCCTGTGTGTTTTTGCCTCTGAGATCTCCTTTGTATGGGTTTGTTTTTGTTGAGAACCTCAACATATGTAGGTGTGTGCTGTGAAATTGTGGGTGGTGTTTGAGGTGTAGTGATTGTGTTGACAACCTTCTCAGTGCTAGACATACTGGCTTGTGAGAAACAGAGCATAGACTTTAGCTTCTTTATGCAACTGCATCTCAAAACAAATTGTTTTCCTAGGTGGTAGTAGTAGATGGTCGTCCGTGTTCAGGAGGGAGTTTAGTTGCTACACTGTCTCAGGATGTCATCAACCAGGCTGGTAGGAGAAACCGTAGGAAATTGTCCATCCATATTTATCAGAATCTGAGGGAGGGAGGCTAGGGAGAACTAAGGGGTAGGCCTAAAACCAAAGTGCTTAAACCAAAACTAAGAGGCTTAGAATAACACTTTAAATTTAAACAGGCTAAAAACAAACAGCAATAACTGCAGCAGAAAAGATGCAATTGAGCACTTCAGAGAGCAAGTAGCAGAAAAAGCAAGATGAAGTAATAGAGTAGGAGGAGGAAAATACAAACGTTGGCCTTCGCAAATATTCTCTGTGATAGGTAGAATAAATAGATTCCACAGCTTTTGTGTAGGGTATACATACCTTGGAAGTGGGTGGTCGAGCATTTATAAGGTCCAACAAGGACATAGGTGACAAGAATGTGATCAAATATCTTCCAGTGAAACTTCACTGGAAAATGTTTGGTCAGCATTCCTTTAATTTATGGCTATTTGCTTTTGATCGTCTTGGTTATTTATCCGAGCTTGGGCTTATTTTGGAGTTTTCCCTGGGCCGGAATGTCTCCCAAAGAGTCTGGAAATTCTGGTTTGCATTCTTCCATTCTGAAGAGTTTAACGAAACTTCTATTGGAATTATCACAGTACAAGACAACAGAACGATTGTTAAATCAAGAGGTGACAACTATGGAAGCCACTTTACTAATAACTGTAGAAGTACAGTAAGTGACAATACTACTGGACAAAAAAACTAATGTGGCAACAGAGGGCTTTCAAGCCAGGAAAGACAATGGTAAGAACTCTTCCCTAAAGGCATGTCATATTCTCGTATTATATTTCATTTTGAAACTTGTTGCTCTAAACTAAAACAGTTAAGCAATTAAAGAACACGAGAAAAAATGAATAAAGTACAGAAATTTTCATTTAAATAATGCTTTTTTGGGCAGCGTTTGCAATACAAGAGAGTGCCTAAAGGATTGAGTCTTTGGAAGTTTCCCAATAATATAGAACAGGACTCAGCCCTATATCAAGAAGTGCTGGCACTCTTCGATAGAACAGATTTGAAGGTGATTGAGATATTAATATTTTATTTATTTAACATTTGTTGACTGGAAAAGTCCGACTGGGTATATGCCCATTTTCAGCAGAAGCCCGGGGAGAAAAGCTCCACATAGTCAGACATATGAGATTTACATAATATATAAAAAAAAAAAAATACAATCTAGCATATCAGATGAAAAAAAGAAACAGTACAATTATAGTAGAGAGACAATTCAACAGGAGAAATGACCTATATGTCAGAGTATAATATCACAAGGAAGGCTCCATATATTCAGACAAACAAAATTTCACATAATATAAGAGAGTATAATCAGCAACAATAGATGTATGGACTGTTTTCTGAAACTTATCAAGGCATTGGACACTTCTATTAAAAGGATCTCGTTTGATACTATAAAAGCTGAACATAGCACTATTTTGTCAAAATCAGACTGATGGAAAGTTAAATACAGAAAGGAGAAAAAAAAAAAACGTGCGACAAAAATGACTGACAAAAGAAAGGCTTATCCAGCCCCTGCAAAATCATCCAGAATTAATGTTTCAGTTACCAAACGCGAGTCAGTCTAGTCACCAAACAGACATTAGGATGTTGCGGAAGAAAAAAATGCAGATAATTTTTTTTGGGGGGGCGGGATTTACACCACTGACACGTTCAAAGAGACTGTCATGTCATTACAACAATCAGGAGCCACACAGCTTTCATCAGCATGCGAACCTGAGAACTAGTTATTACAAAGGTAGAGGCCATGAATGTCAAAGAGGAGATAAGCAACAGCTGGGATAAACAAAATATAATAAAAACAATTTCAAGGTTTTCAACAGTTCTCTGACCATTACCCCAGCCTCTGAAGATTTGTTTTCAAAGGGACTGATATTTGTTCCAATTATGCAAACTAGAATGACTGAGCTACTAAATGAGCTCAAATGTTTTGGATGTAAACTTAATTAAGGAATGATTTTTTTTCAAATTCTGTGGTTAAATGAAGATGCGTTTTAAACCCTCCTTCAATCCAGTACTTGCTACTTTTGAGAAGCTCTGTGAAAAAGATATTGGGGACTTCAGTCATATCAAGCATATTGTTTTTAAACAAATGTGATCAACAGTTACTAGATTCCAACAGGTCTATTCAGATCGAGAAACTGGACATATAGCTGAAAACAATACAGTGTTTGGTATTCTGAAAATTCACAAGGAATTGTCTGATCCAGGATATATGCTAATTATTTCTTCACATTCTAAAACTGGAGGACTGACCACGTGGATTGATGTAAAGTTCAAAACATTTTTTCACAATGCTAATCATGTTTTAAGAGACTCGCTGCATTTTTTTAATATTTGACAGCTATAAACATTAATGAACATACTTTAACAGCTGAAGTAAAAGATCTTTTTTCCAGTATCCCCCATAACACTGGTCTTAATTGGTTTCACAAAGCCACTGTGATGAATATACCTTTTGACAATACAGATATTAAAATTTCCATTGCATCATGAAGCAAACTAAACAATAAGTTTGTCTGAGGGAGAATATTTCCACCAGAAAGGGTGCTAATAAGCGCCAGTTTATGCAAACAGTTGTGGTACTGGGAGAAACATTGTCTTGGATTGTCCATTCAAGCCTAAAAAATTATTTACTATAAATCGGGATTTTTTTTAATGTGAAATAAGGATCTCATTTGAATGCTACAACGGACTTTTTGGAGTTTACTTTTCAGTACGTGAATTTTTCAGTTGTCAGCATTTCCCAAAAACTTATGGTGGGGTAATTTGAATATATAATGTATATAGGAAACCTACCTATTTATTTTTTTTACATTTTAGCAGCCAGCACCCTATATGGCAAAAGAAAGGGTTGATCAAAAGTCAACTTATTGGGCTTTCTAGCAGGGGCGGCCCATGCTACTGGACTGCCGGACTGCAGACCCCCCCCCCCCCAGCTGTAAACAAAGAAAACAAAAGAAAAAAAAATTCAGGCATGCGCACTAGTCTGGACTGCTGCTGAGATGGTCTGGAGCATGCGCAGACTGTTTCAGCAGCAGTCTGGACTGGGAAACATGTAAGAGCATGATCCCAGAGATCCCAGAAGTCTATGCAGTTGTAACTGCAATAGACTGCCCTGGAAACTCACTGGAGTCGGATTGCAACATCAGCAGTCTGGAAGATCTCGCAATGGGATTTGGAGCTATGTGGACGGGAAGATCTCACAATGGGATTTGTTGGAGCTATGTGGACACTGGATGGGTGGGAAGATCTCGCAATGTGGACGGGCAGCTATGGATATATGTGATGGCACGTTGTGTGGACGGGGATCTGGAGCAGCTACAAGATCTACTACAGGTAAGGAAGAGGAAGGGTAAGTGTGTGCGCGTGTGTATAAGTGTGCGCGCAAGTGCGTGCGCGCAAGTGTGTGCGCGGCGTGTGTGTGTATAAAGTGTAAGGCGGCATGCGCGCGTAGTTAGCGCAATGATAGCGCGGTGTGGCGCTGTCTTGTAGTGTGCGCGCAAGTGGTGCATGTCGCGTGTGTGTGCTAAGTATGCGTGCGCGTAGAGCCGCTGCGATGGCGTCGCGTGGATCGCGTGTATGTGTTGGCGGCGGCGTGCGGCGCGCGTGTGTAAGGGGCGGGTGCTAGTGCGCGCTGTGTGGCGCGCAAGTGTGTGCGCGGGTGGCGTGTGCGCAAGCTGTGCGTAATGCGCGTGTAGTGTGTAAGCGCGTGTGTGCGCTTGGCGCGAGTGTGCTTGTGTGCGGTGCGGCGCAAGTGCGTGTGAATGTGTGTGTGTTTAAGTGTGTATATAAATGCCCCAGTTGCTATATACTGGTGGCTAGACTCATGGTAGGGAATACCTCAGGCTTGAACCCTGTACCTTGTATGCAGGTGTTAAAGACCTGAATTCCCTACCCACCACCATTTGTAAAAAATTGCAGATTTTGGCCTCATATTTGATCTGATCTGTTCCTCATAATATCTGTGGTTTCTAAATGTTACAATGCTTGATATTTGATAGTGCAGTGGTAACATTGTTGCCTCACAGCTGTAGGTTCTCAGGTTTGATTCTTGGCTGGGGTGCCTTCTTTGTGGGGTCTGCATCTTCTCCCTGTGTTTGTGGGTTTGCCTTTGTGTCCTCCCACGTTACAAAGACATGTCTGCATTATTTCTTCCTGAGCCTCTGCTGAAAATTGTTTTTTTGTTCCAAGTCAGACTGTCCTGATTAACAAATGTTAAATAAAATTGACAGGCATTTGAATGTCAGACTTCAGGTTTCTGAAAGTTTAATTCCTTACATATTTGATGGTGCAGTGGCAGCATTGTTGCCTCACAGCTATAGGTTTTCTGGTTTGATTCTTGGCTGGAGTGACTTCTGTGTAGAGTCTGCATCTTATCCCTGTGTTTGTGTGGATTTGTTCTGGTGTCCTGCCATTTTACAAAGACATGTGTCTGCAGTATTTCTCCCTGGGTCTCTGCTGAAAATTGTTTTTGTTCTGTCAGAAGTAAAATTGACAGGCATTTGAATTTCAGACTTCATATTCTTAAGAAAATACATAGTAACACAACCTAAGTTAAGATGAATATTTGAAATTTGTCCTTATTTTTGGGACTGTATTACCCCCATTATTGGCTTTGTCCAGGTTTTTTGAGCTAAGGTTGACAGCTATGGCAAGAACTGAATTCACTGAATAGGTTTGAGGGCTATATTCCCTCATTACTGGGTTTGTCCAGGTGTTTTGTGCCAAGAGGTTAAAGGTTGACAGCTATGGTGAGAACTGAATTCATTAAATGATAGTCATTTAAGTTTCAGTCTTACACTCTTTCACAAAGCAGCTGATTTGGCGTAGTGGTATGTTGGCTCTGACTCTTCTGCACAGGGACCTTGGCAGTAAACACAGCATTTTATTCTAGCAACTTTCCAAGATTATACAAGCAATGTTTAATGTGTCCCTGGTTTTTGGGCTTTTGACCACCCCCCAATAAATTTGTCTTTTTCCAGCTTTCTTGTGCTGCGAGTTGAGATGCAGTTGAGTATTGAGTAGATTTTGCAAGGAGCTGAGAGCTGCAGGGGAAGAGAAGTTTAGTGCTGCTTATGCCAAGTCAGCTTGCATCGTTAATAGCACAACAGGTTGTGTACTTGCTTTTGATGCAGAAGGTTGTTGGTTTTACTCCCACAAGGGGTGAATACTGCCATACTGAAAAAGTTAAAATACTAACTATGAGCCTGTTATCAGTTTGCCATCCATTTCCTATTGCAATATTACTAGCTTATCATTTTTAATGCAATTTATTCCTCAGGGGCATCAGACACTATTTTTCGATGAAACCATAAAATATAAAGGTGTTTGCTAGCAGCAACCTCTTCATTAGTTACAGATTTATTTAATGTGGAATTATTTAGATGACTTTTACTTCTTCAGAGATTGTGCATATTTACTGATAATGGTGGACTGTAGAAGTTTGAGTAGACTTATGATAAATGTTCTGAACTGGGCAGTTTTGTCATTATAGGTGCATGCATTTTGTTGCATTGTTTACTGGAAAGATGTTCTGAATTGGGCAGTTTTGTCATTACTGGTGCATGCGTTTTGTTTCATAGTTTACTGGGAAAACGTTCAAAATAATAGGAAGGTGCATCAAAGAGCACATGTATGTTTCATATGCAAGGGGCCTATGATTTGAAAACAGCCCAGAATTAATCTTCATCTGCCACTGGTAAAATGTATTTTCTTTGAATGTGGGTTTAAATGCTGTTTCAATGAATGTGAGTTTCAAGGGCAGAGAAGTTTTAATGCCAAGTTTGTTTAGCAGATGTCTTAGTGTTTGTGCTGCAAAATGCAAAATAAAACTTTCAAATGAAGTCCAAATCATCATATAAGTAAATCAGTATGCACATTAGTGTTTATGGTAAATGGAGTGAAATAGCCAAGTAATGGATCATTGGAATGGCTGCAGGGGGAGGCTCCATTCGACCATGATTTTGAGGGGGAAGGGCAGCAAACTTAAAGACAGCCCCAGCTGAACTATACCTCCCAACTGTCCAGATTTTCACAGAATGAATAGATTTTTGCTTCTTATTTTTGGTTTGTTCCTCATAAAATTTGTGGTTTTCTGGCAAATGATTTAGGAAGTCAGTCACTAAATAATGACACACTGAGTTTCAGACTTCATATCCTTCAGAAAAATGCATGCTAAAGTAAGACCTGTTCTATCAACTGTCTCACTTTATACAAGAGCAATTTTTAGTACTGTTTATATGTTCCCCCAATATATTTGGCCTTGTCCAGATTTATTGCATTAACAGGTTGAGAGGTACATGCAAATAAATTGCTTTATAGAATTAGGCATAGCCAAACCTCTCAACTGTCCCTGATTTTGGCTCAAAATGTTGCTCTTCCCCCTAATAATCCCTCTGCAAAATAGTAATTTTGGAAGAAAACATGGAGGGTTTACAATTAAGAAATAACTGTAATAAGAGTTAAAGATTACTTTGATTTCAGAAATGCATGTAGATTATTTTATTTTGTCAGCTGCTCAAGTTAGCAGTACTAATATTAAAGTGTCCCTTCTTTGACAGGTTCCCAGCTGTATTGTGTGGCTATTTTATATTTTTACATCACATTTTTGATTCATTTTTCATAAAATTGTGTTTTTTTTTGGCAAATTAGTGACAAATCATTAAAGACTGAAGTTAGAAAATAACGACAGACATTTGAGTTTCAGATTTCATACCATTCAGAAAATTCATACTAATGCAAGACCTATTCTATTATCTTTCTAAGTTTATAAGAGCAATATTTAAAAATTTTCCTTATTTTTGGGCCTTTGTCCCACTTCTTTGTATGGCTTTGTCCAGATTTCTTGCTCTGAGGTTGAGAGGTATGACATGTGTCGGGGCCATCACAGTCAGCCAAGACATTTCAAATTGTGACATACTTGTTGCACTCCACTCCCCCATGTAGCGACTCTAGAAAGGCAGACTAAAAATGTGTTTGTGGTGGCTCTGATTGCACCTCTTTTTAATGTTTTGCCCACCCATTTTAAAAGGTTTTAGAATAAGTTACAAATAGTGTTTAGATTTTGATGTATTTGGCTCCCTGGTATTTAGCTATTCTACTACATTAATTCTTATATGGATGTATAGCTTTCATTTAGATGGATAGCATTTGTATTTACACTTATTTTTACATGTTATATACATATGCATCGTTTTGATGTTGATTTATACTATAGATTGTAAGTGTTGGTTTCTGTGGCACATTTTAGTTTTATCATTGTATAAATAGTTTGTGCCTTTTTGTAATGTTCCGCTTTCTAGTTTTATTAATTTTTAATCTTATGATTTTTAACTGGTTTACCTTTAAGGAATAATTAGGTTGTTTCTAATTACTTGTTTAATTTACGTATTGAGACTTGCTATTTATTGCAGCTTGCAAGTGCATGCTGTTGTCTGAGGAAGGAAAGTCATCGAACTTTCCGAAAGTGCTAATTTTTGTAAAGTGTGTGTTTGTTGTGCCTGAAGCAGCTAGTCCTGGTTTTTCGTTTATTAAGCCATGCAAGACTGAAGTGGCAAAACCAGCTCTGGATTTAGAAAAAATAGGCATGTGGTAATGCTTGGTGAAGGTATGTAAAGAGCTCCAGGTAGCAGCTTCTAGAATGTCCCTGGTAGGGACTCCTCTGAGAAAGGCTGTAGAGGTAGATGCAGCCCTGGTTTAATGTGATCTTATCCCCTGTGGGGTAGGTTTTCCATTGTGCTTATAGCAGAAATGAATGCAATGGGCTATCCATTTAGAAATTGTTTGCTTTGAAATGGCCTTCCCCTCTGCCCCTGCAGCAAAGCCAACTAGCAGCTGTTCAGATTTTCTGAGAGGCTTAGTCCTGTCCAAATAAAATCTAAGTTGTCTGTGCACGTCCAGAGAGTGCAGTATTAGTTCTCCTTTGTTTTGTGGACTAGGGAAAAAAAAAGTAGGCACATGAATGGACTGATTTAGGGCCACACTAGACACCACCTTGGGCATAAAGGAAGGGGTTTGGTCCTGAGAGAAACCCTTGTCTGCACGGAAGATAATGAAGGGTTTTCACTGCCATAAGGGCCTGTAATTCAGACACTCTTCTAGCTGAAGTGATGGCTAGAAGGAAGGCTGTTTTCCAAGAAAGGAATTTCAACTCTGAAGTTGCAGCTGGCTCAAAGGGAGGGAGAGTGAGCTTTTCCAATACAAAATTAAGGTCCCAGGCTGGAGTAGGGGCTCTCCTGGGTGGTCTTAAATTTTTGACCCCTCTAAGTAATTGCTTTAGCAGGGGGTGAGAAAAGAGGGGTGGCTCAGTATTATAATATACTCTAAGGAAAAAAACGTTTGAAGGACATCAAATTTTATACCCACGAAACAGTTCAATGTCCAAGTGAGTAGAAACAACACACCATAAAAGATCCGGCAGTACCAAAGCAAAATATACTTCCAGCAGTTTAAGCGCTTTCTTCCCCATAAAACGGGAACTTCATCAGAACAAACTTCCCCTCCAGGTCAACCATTAAAGTAAAAAAAGTCATCTAATTGAATACAATAGAATGCTAATGAGTATTTCTGTTAAGTACTGAAGAACATGAGGTAAGCTGGGCACCGCTGTGCCCATCCCCAGAGTCTGGCTCCAGAACAGTACCTTTTCCACTTTTCAGCATAGGATTTTCTAGTACTAGGCTTCCTTGCCTCCAGAATGACATCTAGCACCTGCTTATGGAGGGAAGCTATTGGAGAGCTCAAGGAATTAGCCAGGCTACAAGGTTCAAGGAAAGAAGCTGAGGGTGCAGAATCTTGCCCGCCTGCTAGGACAGCAGGGAAGGGGTCTGAGGCAGGTGCCACGGTTCCAGTAGTGTCATACTGTGCAAGAGGGGGTACCAGTGCTGGCATGGCCAGTCTGGTGCAATCAATATTGTCCTTGGCTTGTCCTGTTTGATCTTTAGCAGCACCTTCAAGAGGAGTGGTAGAGGGGGATAAAGCATAAATTGAGAGGCTTTCCCGGGTAAAGGACAGGGCATCCACTTTCCAGGCTTGACTGTGGTAAGTCCTTGTGCAGAATTTAACCAATTGGTAATTCTGAGGGGAGGCAAACCAGTCTACCTCTGGAGGCCCCATTTGTTCAAGAGGTTGAATATTTTTGGTTCCAGTTTCCATTCGTGCGAGTCCATGAGATTTCTGCTTAGGTAGTCCGACAGTGAATTTAGCTTGCCTGGCAGGAATTGAGCTTGCAAGTGCACTTGGTAGCTCAAGGCGGTGTTCCACAGGGCCATGTCTTGTCTGCAGAAAGGGTACAAGTGGGTTCCCCCCTGCTTGTCTATGTACCACATAACTGTGGTGTTGTCCGTCTTTACCAACAATTTTCCTGGAAGAATTTTGTCTTTGAAGGCAGTCGGGGAATTCTGTACAGCTAACATTTTTTTGGTTGATATGCAGGTGCATCTGTCTCGGGTTCCATTTGTCCTGAAAGCACTACCCTGCCAAGTGAGCCTCCCCATGCATAGCCTGATGCATCTGTTAGGGTTTGGGTGGCGGGGGGGTAGAGTGAAAGGGAGCAGGCCTCTACCCACCAAAGGGGCTCTGTCTTTATACAAGGAATGACAGGAATCATGGATTCCAGGTCTGGAGAATGTTGACACCATAGGCTTTTTAGATACCATTGTAGTTTCCTCATATGCAGTCTTACATATGGAATTAGTAGGATGCAAGAGGCCATGAACCCCAGGGCTTGCAGAATTTTCCTTGCAGATAGCTGGGTGTTTGTGGCCAGTAGTTTGAAGTAGGTTGTCAAATAAACGTGTTTCTCTGGAGTGAGGAAAGCCATCTTGGAAGTTGTGTTCAAGCTTGCTCCCAGGAATACAGTTTGTTGGCAAGGTACTAGATGAGATTTCTTTTAGTTTATGGTGTACTCCATAGGGAGTCAGAAGTTTCTTTATGAATGCCAGATGATTTAATAGCAAGTCCTGGCTTTCTGCCTGAATCAGACAATCGTCCAAGTATGGGTATATTTGGATTTTTCTCTGCCTGTAAAATGCAGTGGCTGGAGCCATACACTTTGTGAACACCCTGGGCGCAGTAGATAAGCCAAAGGGAAGTGCAGAGAACCAAGTGCATGGAGCCTGCCCAGAAGCGTAGGCATTTCCTGCAAGATTCCCTTATTGGAATGTGCAGGTAAGCTTCCTTTAAGTGTTAAGTTTGACAACCAGGCATCTTTGCCTAGCATAGGAAGCAGCTGTTGAAGTGTTAGCATTTTGAATTTTGGGATTACCAAAAAGGTGTTTAAAATAGAGAGGTCCAGAATAGGATGCCAGGAGCTGTCTTTTTTGGGTACCAGGAAAAGTCTTGAATAAAAACCTTGTCCCCTTGTCCCCTCTCTTCTGCTGGGACAGGTTGAATAGCCCTGATACTTAGAAGAGAGAGAACCTACTGTTGGGCCTCTGCCCACTGATTTGGGGGTAGGTCTGGCCAACTGTTTGGGGTTAATAGGGTGTGCAAGTGGAATCTGTATCCTTGGGAAACTATACTCAAAACCTATTTGTCCTGGGTAATGAGTTCACAGTTTTTTTGCATGCAGGGTGAGCTTCCTCTTAAGGGAGCAGGCAGTAGAGCAGGGCTTGGCAAGGTTAAGATAAAGCAATTGTGCCATTTTTCCGTAGGGGGTGCCTTACTACACCTTGTTTTGGAAGTGGGAGCCCCCCCAAAGCTTAGGCCTGTGCGTAGCCTGAGACTGTAACCTAGGTGGTCGGCTGTTCCTGGGTTTGGACTGAGAAGGCCTGGAAGAGATTGAAAAAGGACCAATTCTTTGAAGGCCAATGCCTACTAAATCCGGGAGGCTGTACTTGTAGGAAATCTTTAACAGTTTGCATAGATTTAGCTTTTTCCTCATCTTTTTGAGGACTTCTTCTGCTTTGTTGCCAAACAGGCGGTCTTGGTTTAAAGGAACATCCAGTAATGTAGCTTTAACATGATCTGGCAAGTTTTGCTCCTTAAGCCAAGCATGCCTTCCAAGTACAGACCCAGTGACAAGTCTGCAAGATGCTTAGAGCCAAAACCACATTGCAAAGCACGTTTACCAACTTGTTCTGCACAATGCATTAAATCCTGTAATTCTAGGTGTTCAGCACAGTCAGGAATCTACATAATTTTCTGTTTAAGTAGTCCCATAATATGCTGTTGGTACTTTAACATATGAAACTGGCAATTTAAAGCCCTAATGGCCAAAGTAGCAGAAGTGTATACCTTCTTACCCCATCTGTCCAAGGCTCTATAATCTCTATCAGAAGGGGTAGGATTTTTGGCAGCAGTAGCCTTAATGCCCTTTGATCCTTGGCAAACTGTCTCTGGATCCGCAGTAGGATTCTTGAAGAGGTACTTGAGAGTCAGGCACTCTAATACTGGTCAGGCTTTCTGGGAGCTGGAGGTAAAGTGTCTGGAGAAAGGCTGGATTCCAAGAAAGCATCATCTACAATGTCTAGAACAGGAGGGATAGCTAAAGGCCTGTGTTGAGGAAGGAGTAAGAATTCCCTAAGCCTCTTTTTGGAGTCACAGTAATCCTGGCCTTCCCAGGGGAAATGCTCCCCAAGAGTGTGCAAGGTTTCAAAAAAAGAAAATTCTGGGAGGGGAGCAGAGGGAATGGAATCCTTTGCATCAGAATCCTCATAGGTAGATAAAGGCAAATCCTGGTAATCAGAAGAAAAAGAAATATCAGATTCCTGATCAGAAGAATCAGAAGGAAAATCAGTTCTAGGTCTCTTAGAGGGGGAAGGCTGGCTTCCCCTAATTAAGGTAATACGGTATTCGGCCATTCTAAGCATTTGCCTTTTAGGCATATGGGCCTTACCATGCAGTGTGGACATCTATTTTCTAGGCGTGGTGCGAGTTTTAGGCCTGGATGAAGAAGACTGCATCGGTTTAAAATGCAAGTCTGCAGGCCTGAATACACCCTCAGAAGCCGGTACCTGCACAGCAGCTCCAGACCCATCCAAGTTAGGGACATCCGCAGGTTCCATAGTCGAAGAAGCATCTCACGGCATACCAGACTCCGAATGGGTCTTAGTAGAGGCCTGTGAATCTGAAGTAGCGGGTATCAGGGGCTGCAAAATGTGCCTCACTAAATATCGGCAGACTGGCGACTAGCTTAACGGAAGAGTCTGCAGTTTTGGAACTATGCCGTCTGTCTCGGTCTTTACCTTTACGTTTTTTCAGATCGAAGTCGGATGGCTTAAGGAAGCCATTTCGGAGTATGGATACAGATTACCAAAATAATTTGCTGCAAATATAGGCAGACGATGAATAGTTAGGGGGTTGAACAAAGCACAAAACTGACAGCGAGGTACGTCGTGGTTTGGCCTAAGCAAGTAATGCAGTACGAATGAAAATCTGAGGTATTTGCTTTCCACAGGTAAGACAACTGTTAATTTTAACTGACCGGTTGGAGCAAGAAAAAAATATCCCCAATGGGGTACTTATTTTGAAGACTTCGGTTCTAAAACTCGAAAATGAAAATTTCAGGAGTCGGCCGACCGGCACTTGCGAACTGCTTCTGCTTCGGGCACTTGCAAACTGCTTCGGGCACCACACGGCAAGAAAGACTGATTAATGGCGTCTGCCGCATGTTTTACACCCCTGACATCCTGGAAGAAGAGACAGCATCTGACGCAGGAATTCAAGACTCTGGTATTCAGGCCAGATGACATGAAATTTGCTTTTGAAAGGTTTTTCACGGTGGTTTTCTTGATTGGGGTGGGGCGGAATGTGGATATCCAGAGTGATTAGTCTATGGTCTGATCTAACCAGAGAGAGGTCGACCTCCATTGTAGAACACCGTCGCCCATGTTGGTGATGACCAGGTCCAATATGCTGTCACCTCTGGTGGGGGTGTTGATCAGTTGATCCAGGCCATTCAAGTTTATAAATTCTAGGAAGCGTTGGGCAAGGGAGTTAGTACTTGAATAGTTCTCCCAGTTAATGTTTGGGTAATGGAAATCACCCAATATTAGGACATTTGGTGGGACCTTCATATTTTCCAATGTCTCCAAAAACGCGGAATGGGGGTCCTAGGTCATGCTGGGTGATCTGTAGCAAGCGATAATTTGATTTGCAGTTTTGCCCATTGTTAGTTGCACATGGATGATCTCCGAGGCATTGTGCTGTGCCGCTAACCTGGAAGTGTGGGTATCCTTGATGAATATGAATACACCCCCGCCTTTTGTGTTTTGGTCCGGGTTCTGTGGCCGAAAAGTATGGTATGAGTTATAGCCTGGTAGTGCTGGGGTGCTCTCTGGAGCCTTAAACCAGGTTTCCGTTACTGCACACATATCAATGTTCTCCATACTGAGGAGTGCCTAGAGAGCATGCATTTTGAGGTTTAGACTTTTGGCGTTGAGTAGCATTACTCTTAGTTTTTGGTTACTTGTACTACTTACGGTGGTGGGTTTGTCTTTTGAGCCTTGCCTAAAAAGGCACTATGGGGGCAGCAAAAGCTTTAGCCAGTGCAAGCCACCTCTTAGGAGGCAACGTGGCTTGTCGAGCATGTCATCCCAGGCGGAGAGATACTGGATCCCCTTTGAATGACACCAGAAACTTAGCAAATTGTTGAAATTGATCATTTTTTCTTTATACTGTGGCATCATTCTTGGTGAGGGCAGGATGCCACTCAGGATCAGGGTCATACAGACTTGGGCTGTGTGATCATTGAGCTCTTCCAGGTCTCTTTTCATGTAATCCAGGGAGGTACGTCTCAGGTCATTCACACCAACATGGACAATGACAGAGTCATATTTGTACTTGTTCTGGAGCACCAGAGTGCTTGTGTTGTGGCGGATCCTGGTGCCCGACAGGCAGCTAACTGTAACTTTCTCCTTGTCCATCCTAGTTAGTGGGACATCAGTGTGCCTGGCTACAGAGTCGCCTATTACTAGTGTGTTGGCTATGTTATTTTGCCTCAAGGGCTGTGATTGCATGGCACAATGATTATGTGAAGTATGCGTTTCATGGTTTGTAATGGGGTGTGGAGGTTGCTTGGGTGTCTGCTTTGGAGGTCTCTGTTGCTTTTGCAGATTTTTATTTAGAGCCTCAGAGTAGGTTTTTGTGCATTTGTGTGCATTATTTGCCAGTGTTGATTTAGTAGGTCTACGAGACTGGTGGTGTGTTGCAAGTACTGTCCTTCTCCTCTTGACTGTCAGTTCCAGTCTTAGGTTGCGAGAGCTTTGCCTCCAGTTTGGCTGTATAATTGCATCTCTCGCATATATATTTGTTTTGGTGGTAGGAGAAGAGGTTTGTCTGTGTACATTAGGCAGTTGTAACATTGCCTCAAAATGCCCAGATTCACCAGTTGGACTGGAGAGTACACCTGAAACTGCCCTTTGGACATGCCTGAATAGTAAAGTGAGCTGTTTTACTGATTGGCTGGTAGGGATGAATAGAGAGATTTGTCCTTCTGGACAGTATAGGGGGTCTAGTGCTAGGTTTAATTAGTGCTTGCTACGGGTTTTGAGCAAGTGCTGGGCTGTGAAATGAATGGTTTGAGTACTTAAGTTGAAAGTTTGTCTCGTTCCAAGGGAACAATTGAAGAGTAGACTTTGTGGAGTCTGGAATAGTTTAACCCTAGCTAACCGGCACCGCCCAGCGCTCAAAACTGCACAAATGCAGGTTTTTATAGCAGGGAAATGAGAGAGATAGAAATTAGCCCAAAATGGCCAATAAACTACTAAACTTCTGGGTTGAAACCACTCCTCCAGGGACAGATAGGCTGCTCAAAGCTCCCCTCTCTCACAGGTGAAAAGAGAAACTTCCTTCTATCAAAGTAAGGTATGGGCAACACAGAAACTTGTAACACAGCCCTGAATTCAGCAAGAACCTGAAAACTGGACTATACTAGTTCAGAAAGGTGGGAAACCAGTTTTTTTTGTTTTTCAGAAAATAAGGCAGATACAAAATCAATAAAACCCACTTTAAATGCACAAAAATGGCTATCGCACTTTAGTGTGTAGCCTACAACAGTTAAACAGATTAAACACAAAAATGACTTAGTTCAAGTGCAGGCAGCAAATAAGTACAATATGTAGCAGACAAGCTTTTTAAAATCACAGAAACACTAAAAAATTGGAGTTTTAGGTGGAATTAAAGACAGCAAGTAAACGCAGAAAAATGATACTAATCGCTCCAAATTCTCTCTTTTGTCTCTTGCTGTAGAACTCTGCAGGACAACTGGCAGGCACTTGCAAAGCTGAATACAAGCACACAAACACACCAATGCGTTTTTTATAGCAGAGAAATGAGAAATTAGCCCAAAATGGACAATAAACTACTAACTTCTGGGCTACAGCAAACAAGGCGCACAAATTTCAGAAAGAAACAGTTCAAATAAGCATGCACAATAAGCCTTTAACCAGAATTTCCCAGATCAGAAGGGCAGGATCTAGCCTCTCCTACCACAAGAGTGCAGACCACAAACCTTCTTAATGTAAAATAACTGGCCTGAAGCCCCAATAGACACTGAGCCTTCAATCAGCAATTTCCAACTTAGGATGGAAGCTACCTGCCCTGCCACAACAATGCAGTCCACAAACCTTAATGTAAAACAACTGGTCTGAAGCCTAACTGCTTAAACCAAAAAGCTTATAATAACAGTTGCAATTGAATCCGGCTACTACCAAGCAGTAACAACTGCAGCAGAATAATACAATTGAGTATTTTTATATGAATATAGTACATTCATTCATGTATTGTATTGATGGGTCCTGACAATATCCCTGGATGCATCTTAAATAGCATGAAGCACGATTTAGCCACACCCCTAACAATACTGTTCAATCTCCATTCTCCTGTATAACAGAGAAGCTTCCACAGACCCAAGTAAATACAGACCCACAAGTCTGATTAGCCTTGTATGCAAAGCCATGGAAAGAATTCTCATGGAATTAATCAGGACATAGGGAATTAATCAGGACATAGGGAACCTCCAAACACTGGATTCATCTAAGTCTGGGTTCACCAAGGGCAGGTCTTGCTTGCACAACTTGGTGGAATTTTTTGAAAAGGTCACCAAAGCAGCAGATTAAGGCAAAATAGTACACATCACATACCTCAACCTGGCCAAAGCTTCTGACAATTCCCCACTCGGGCAAAGTAAAACTGAATAAACCCGTAGGTCACACTTTGGATTGGATGCAGAAAATCAAAATAGGAGAAGTTACCTGCACAAACAGATCAGTCACCAGTGGAGTCTCCCAGGGCTCCCTACTGGTGCACCTCCTGTTTGGCATCTACTTTTCTGAATTAAAAGCCTATACCAAAGGACTCTGCCTGACTAAGTCTGCAGATGACTGCAAGCTAGGTGCAGTCAATGAATTCCCAAATGACTTGGCCATCATGCAGGAAGGTTTATCCCAAATAAATAACTCAAGCCAAAATCATGGACCAAACTAAACGCCAAAAAATGCATTATTGTATTCTTTGGGAAGTCTGTGACTAAACTTCCCATCAACATGTGTCTGTGTCAAGTCCTTCTACTCTTTACAGCTTATAAACAAAGGGATTAGGTCTAGATCTAGGGATGTCACTGTCCCCCTTTACCCAGCCCTCATTTGGCCAGTCATAGTCCCCTTTGGCATGCATCTGTCCTGATGCACGCAACAACTGCAACCCCGCAGATACACCTTACTATAAGGATACAAGGCCTAAACATGTCCTACATGGACAAAATCAAAGCCCTGTTAACTGCACTCAGTATTCTACAGACTGCCAAGAGGTGACCTGTGTCTGGCATACAAAGCATCCACTTATCCATTACGGATGTATTTACTGCACATCACCAAGCAAATGGCATCAGACATGCTCTGTCAAGGGATCTAAACCTCTTCTGCAACATCAACACAATTTGGAGAGACAGGTACATCTTGCAGAGGATAATGATTATGTGGAACAGACTTCCCACCAACAAAACACAAAGTTTATACCTGTGCATATTCAACCACAACTTAGATCTATGGATGGGAAACAGAAAATTTACCTAGGACTACTACCTGTACTACTAGTGGACAAAAGCAACTCTTAAATGCTTTACCTAATGCATGGGTCTTTTCCAGTTATATATGGTATGATCCCACCTATTCTCATTAGGGGTAATATGCAATTAATGACCAAGAAATAGGTAAGGCCAATCTATAAATCAAATTTGATGGGTTATTTCGAGAACAAAAGGGGAAATTGGCTAGGCTTAAATAGCCCACAAGGGCAGCTAGCCTAGTACTTACCCAAGAACTCCACTCTGGCATCATAGGTAAGCTATCCAACTTAAATATAAACCCCTATGTCACTAGATGGGTTGCAAATTGGCTCAAGGACAGAATCCACATGGTTAGAATTGCTGGAGCCATGTCAGACTCCAAACCAGTTACAAATGGCATCCCACAAGGCTCAGTACTGGGACCTCTCTTGTTCGGTATATATTTCTTGGAGGTACAGGCCAACACAGAAGGACTGTGGCTGACCAAGTTCGCAGATGACTGCAAACTGGGCGCCATAATCATCTCTCCAGCTGACACAAGCATCCACCAAAAGGGTCTCATAGAAACAGACAACTGGTGCCAGAGCCATGGCCTCAAGCTAAACGCCAAAAAGTGTATAGTCATCCCCTCTGGCAAAAACAAAGTGCCCACAAATGGTAATCCATTAAGTACGGAAGTAGTAATTAGGGATCTGGGGGCCCAAGTTGATAGCAATCTCTCATTTGACAACCACGTGGCCAAAGTGGTTAGAAAAACATTCTATATAGCCTACCTAATCATGAAGGGATTCACATCTAGATTAGGGGAGGTCATTGTGCCTCTTTACACATCCCTCATCAGGCTCATAATTGAGTACAATGCCCCTTTTGGGATGTACCATACCAGACACCTGCAGCAACTAGAAAGACCCCAAAAGTACCTCACCAAGAGGATCAAAGGGCTCAAACAGATGCCATATGCTGCCCGGTTAAAGAAACTCTAGCTCTACTCGGTTGCATACCGCCTGCTTAGAGGCGATCTGTGCCTGACGTATAAAGCCATGTCCAACCCAGAATTAATGGACATGCTGCACCTCAGAAAATCCAAATCCCATCGAGCTACGCGCTCGAAGGACTTGAACCTCAGCACAGAAATAAATAGGACATGCTGAAGGGGGAGATTCATAACCCAGAGGCTTCCTTCACTCTGGAATAAAATCCCAGTCCAGGTTAGGCGGAGTCCCTCATTGACTCTCTTCAAGAAGAATCTTAAGAGTGGATGGGAGATCGTAGGTTTACCCCGGGTATCACTTGTGTCACTGTTAGACAGAGGCACAGTAAACTAACCTCGAAAAAGGGCATAGTAAAATTCATTTAAATGGGTGGCGAAAGCCAAACACACCCTGGCTAGGCTTACAAATGCCCTAGGGCAGATAGCCTAGTATGAACCTATGGACTTCAGTATACGGAAAAGTTAAAAAAAAAAAAGTCAAGTCAATACCTGCAACTATACACCTAATACAAGTAAGTCTACCAAAGGCAGACATCTGTTGTGAAAGTCCAAGTTAAGTTTGGGATGCAACATAACCACTTAAGTTGAGCTTTGCAAACTTTTGAAATTCTTATATGTACAGAGTATGGATCAGAAGCCCAAGAACATTATACTCAAAAGTCCCCTAAAAAAAGCCACGTACAGACTTCCAAAGGAATTGTCACTTCAATCTGTCCCAAGGCCCTCAGACAAATGACAGCCGTGACAAACTATATGGTGAACAAATTTCAAAGAGTA
>NC_056741.1:1202044191-1202089191 GCF_019279795.1 Protopterus annectens
TGCATCCTCACCATTTCTCTATCCTCCCTCTCATTCACACACACATATTCTGTTTTAATCCTGCTGACCTTCATTCCTCTTCTCTCTAGAGCATATCTCCACCTCTCCAGGGTCTCCTCCACCTGTTCCCTACTCTCACTACAGATCACAATGTCATCTGCAAACATCATAGTCCACGGGGACTCCTGTCTGATCTCGTCTGTCAATCTGTCCATCACCACTGCAAATAAGAAAGGGCTCAGAGCTGATCCTTGATGTAATCCCACCTCCACCTTAAACACATCCATCACTCCCACCGCAGACCTCACCGCTGTCACACTACCCTCGTACATATCCTGTACCACTCTTGCATACTTCTCAGACATTCCCGGCTTCCTCATACAATACCACAACTCCTCTCTATGCACCCTGTCAAATGCTTTCTCTAAATCCACAAAGACTCTATGCAATTCCTTCTGACCCTCTCTGTACTTCTCCATCAACACTCGGAGCAAACATCACATCTGTAGTGCTCTTTCCTGGCATGAAACCATACTGCTGCTCACTAATCACCTCCCTTAACCTAGCTTCCACTACTCTTTCCTGTAACTTCATGCTATGACTGATCAATTTAATCCCTCTGTAGTTACTACAGTTCTGCACATCGCCCTTATTCTTAAAAATCCGTACCAAAACACTTTCTCCATTCCTCAGGCATCCTCTCACTTTCCAAGATTTCATTAAATAATCTACTCCACTGCCATTTCACAAACACTGCCATGCTTCCACAGGTATGTCATTTGGACCAACAGCCTTTCCATTCTTCATCCTCTTCATAGCTATCCTTACTTCCTCCTTGCTAATCCACTGCACTTCATGATTTACTATCCGCACATCATCCAACCTTCTCTTCATTCATCAGCCCCTCAAAGTACTCTTTCCATCTGCTCAACACAGTCTCCTCGCTTGTGAGTACGTTTCCCTCATTATCCTTTATCACCCTTACCTGCTGCACAGCTTTACTAGCTCAGTCCCCCTGTCTAGCCAATCGATACAGGTCCTTTTCTCCCTCCTTAGTGTGCAACCTCACACAACTCTTCATACGCCTTATCCTTAGCCTTCGCCACCTCATCTACTTATACTCTTGTCTACTTTCCTCATCTCTCTGACAATCCCACTTTGTCGCCAACCTCTTTCTCTGTATACTCTCCTGTACTTCATTCCACCACCAGGTCTCCTTGTCCTCATTCCAGATGTCACACCAAGCACCTTTCTAGCCATCTGTCTTACTAGCTCTACTGTAGTTACCCAGCTATTCGGTAACTCTTCACTGCCACCCAGTGCCAGTCTTAACTCTTCTCTGTACTCCACCTCACAATTACACTTTTTCAATTTCCACCATTTGATCCTTGGTGCTGCCCTCAGACACACATCCTCCTCATCAAGGTCATCCTGCAAACCACATCATATGCTGCCTAACCTACAATTTCGCCTGCCACCACTTTACAGTACCCAATCTCCTTCAGACTGGCCCTTCTACATAAGATATAATCCACCTGTGTGCATCTTCCTCCACTCTTGTAAGTCACCTTATGCTCCTCCCTCTTGTTAAAATACATATTCATCACAACCATGTCGATCCTTTTCGCAAAATCCACTACCATCTGACCTTCTGAATTCCTTTGCTTAACACCATACCTACCCATCACTTCCACATCCCCTCTGTTCCCTCCACCAACATGCTCATTGAAATCTACTCCAATCACCAGTCTCTCACCCTTGGGTACAATCACCACTTCATCCAACTTGTTCCAAAAATTTTCTCTTTCTCATCCATTGCACAACAAACTTGTGGAGCACATGCACTAACCACATTCATCATTACACCATCAATTTCCTTCATAAACATCACTCTATCAGACACTTTTCACCTCCAAAACACTTAGCATACTGTTCCTTCTGGATAATGCCTACGCCATTTCTCCTCCCATCCACACCACGATAAAACAATTTGAACCCGCCTCCAATACACCTAGCCTTGCTCCCCTTCCATCTGGTCTCTTGCACACACAATCTCTCAACCTTCCTTCAGTCCATCATATCAGCTGGCTCTCTCCCTATACTAGTCATACTGCCAACATTCAAAGTTCCGACCCTCACTATCACAGTCCTAGCCTTTACCTGCCTTCAAGCATGCCTTCCCCCTCTTCTCCTCCTTCGGCCAACAGTAGCCTAATTTATGCCAGCACCCTGTTGGCCAACAATATTGGTGGCGGTTGTTAACTCGGGCCTCGACCGATCTGGTATGTATATCTGCACTGTTGTCCACATGTACGACTTGGCAAAATTTTACGCCAGATGCCCTGACGCAACCCTCCCCATTTATCTGGGCTTGGGACCGGCAAAAAGAAATGTACTGGCTTGTGCAAACCCAGTGGCTGGGTTCCAGGATATATCCAATGCTGTGTAAATTTTTTTTACCCTTCTCCTGACCAATACCTTTCAACAATGAGATCCCTTTGATGCTTTGTAAGATCTCTGTGAATCATGGCATTTATTGTAGCAGGCAACTGCGTAAATGTTAGGAAAATCCTACTAGGACAGTTGAACTTTATTTGGGGTTAATCAGAGTCTCCAACTGATCGCAGGTGTGTAAGCAAAAAGATCAAATGCTATAATTAAATCAAAAGGTGTTTCAACAAAGTATTAGTTTAAGGGTATGCACATACAACAAAGTATTAGTTCAAGGGTGTGCACACTTATGCAACCAGTGTACTGTACATTTTTTTAATTTTTATCCCTAACAGATTTGTTTGTATTTCAATGGAATTGTACAGGTTATAGGTCATACTAAAGGTGGGAAAAGTTTTGAAATGATTTATTGTGGTCTCATTTTTTTATATCAGGAAAACCTAGCATATATAACAGTGCAGAATCCTCAAAATACGGAAACATTCCTACAATGGGGCCAGGCCCACGGGAAGTTGCCTTCCTGTTGTAAAAGGAAGTAGCAGTCCACAAAAACTGGCCAAAGAACAGCCATAAAGACGATAGAGTGGACCACTGAGAATAAGAAAGTATGAATTATGTATTGTTACCATTATGTAAAAAGCCCAGGATTTCCAGCCACAAAATATACAAAACGATTAAGAGAGAAATTAGAGGAAAGAAATACACTTCCATGAGAAATACTATCATAAGCGTCAAATAAAAAATTTGCATTTATTAATACAACAACAGATCAAGAAACTTTTAATTTGTTTGGAAAAAAGCATCTGCGGAAGTGCAACAATATAAACAAAACCTAGAGAGATATTTGAAAAATATAAAAAAGAAATATGGACATGGGAAAAAGAAATTTGATATGGTGCAATATAAGTTAACCAATATAGAGAAGGTAGTCTCAAAGATATTCAAAGAGAAATATAGGCAAAAGCATCCAGATATGGAAAATTTCACAATAAAAAAAATAATATCACAAAGATGTAATGTGGAAAAGATAATCAGTAAAGCAGAAGTTAAAGAAATACAAGTTGAAGTTATGGACCGCCTGCGAAGTGAAGGATTTAATGTAGAAGGTCTAACACAGAATACATCACAGCATGATGGAGTGAGCCCCCAGAATAAGGAAAAGCAAGAATATCAGGAGACATGTGAAGAAGAAATATGGACATGGGAAAGGAAAAGAGATTTAATATGGTGTAATATTTATGCAACTAACCAATACAAATAAGAGCAGCACCAAATATATTTGGAGAGAAATACAGGCAAAGGAATCCAGATATGGAAAACTTTAGACAACTAAGAGAAAAAGTAGAAAGAGATTGGCAATGGAAAGGTCAAAGAAATAGAAATTGGGGTTATGGATCAGCTGCCAAGAGAAGGATTCAGTGCAGAACATCTAATGCAGAAAGCGCCATAAGAGGACAGAGCAATGGATATCCAAATTAAGGGGAAACCTGTGGAACAGGAAGCAATTGGTCAGGTGCCATATCGAGATATTTTGAAGCCTTCCACAGGAAACCAGTATAAACGTTCACTTGAAGCTACATAAGGAAAGGAAAGTACAGTTTTGTACCTACCATAAATGTAGATGTCCGATAGGAATGCATCTGCAGTCCTTACAAATGGGTTGTCCTGTCAGGCAGCCCTTCGGTCGGCCGGATTCCAAAGTCTGGGTCCAGCTTCGGCTGGTGTCGCACTTCACCCGACGTCATCGCTGCAGTTTTTCGGGTATAAAGGCATCAGCCGACGCCATTTTCCTCAGTGTTTCTTGCCCCAGATGCCAGGTGCCCTCTTGGATGGCTAAATTTGGATAAATGCCAATGTTTCCAAATAGTAGAGAGCAAACACATAAAATAAGCATGTATGTACATATATACAAATACACCATAATAGATCCCCCCCAAGCTAGCTGAAGGATGGCAAATACCCTAGGAGTACCACAGAGGGGAAGGTGGGTGGGTAATCCTGACTGCAGATGCATTCCTATCTGACATCTACATTTATGGTAGGTACAAAACTGTACTATGTCCTTCAAGGATGCATCTGCAGTCCTTACAAATGGGTAGAATACCATAGCTAAACTAGGGGAGGAGGAAAAAAGTAGTGATTATGGTGTAGTTAGGATCCCTTGCAAAACAGCAGTGGCAAAACCTGCTCGGGATCTAGAGTATAAAGGTAAATTGTAATGCTTGGCAAATGTATGCACGGAGGTCCAAGTAGCAGCCTCTATAATGTCCTTGGTAGCCACTCCTCGTAAGAAAGCTATGGTAGTGGCTGTAGCCCTTGTGGAGTGAGGCCTGATGTTCTCTGGAGTTTTCTTTCCATGGTAGGAGTAACAGAATCTAATACAATTTCCTATCCATTTGGAGATTGTCTGTTTTGAAATTGATTTTCCTTCCTTTCCTGTTGCATATGCTACCAGAAGCTGGTCAGTTTTTCTATTGGACTTGGTCCTGTCCAGGTAGTAGCGTAATTGTCTATGTACATCCAAGGTATGCAAGAGTCTTTCTCCCCTGTTCTGTGGGTTGGGGAAGAATGTAGGTAGGTGGATAGCCTGATTTAAAGACACTCTGGATACCACCTTAGGCATAAATGTAGGATTTGTTCTCATGGACACTATCTTGATGGAAGATCAGGAAGGGTTGCACTGCCATTAATGCCTGTAGTTCAGAGACCCTTCTTGCTGAAGTTATTGCCAGCAGGAAAGCAGTCTTCCAGGATAAGTATTGTAATTCTGCTGTTGCTGCTGGTTCGAAAAGGGGAAGTGTCAATTTTTCTAGCACAAAGTTAAAGTCCCATGCTGGCAATGGTTGTTTCCTGGGAGGTTTTACATTTTTAATTCCTCTCAGAAACTGTCTGAGCAGAGGATGAGAGAAGACAGGAGGATCCAAGCTGTATTCTGCTGAAATAGCTGATGCATGTATCTTGATGGAAGAATAGGACAGGCCTGTATGGAAGAGCTCTGCCAAGTACTCCAGGATGTTGGCTATGTTTACCAGTGTCACATCTTTTCCCTTTTGAAGTACTCCAAATGAGATATCTTTTCCATTTTGCTGCATAATTCTTTGTTGAAGGTCTACAAGCCTCCAGGATTATGTCTTTAACCCTTTGGGATAAATTTGGGTTAATTGCTCTTATGTAATGTTCCAGGCAGTTAGCTGCAGAGTTTTCAGGTTTGGATGCAGGATGTTGTATTTGTTCTGTGTTAACAGTAATGGGATCAGGGGTAGTGTCCATATTTGCTCCCGGGACATGCTCCTCAGCAATGGGTACCAATGTTGTCTTGGCCAGTCTGGAGCTATCAGAATGATCCTTGGACGTTCCTCTTTGATCTTCAAAAGCACCTTGTGCATCAAAGGAAGTGGTGGGAATGCGTATGCTGTCAGGTTTTTCCAACTGAAAGATAGGGAGTCCACCTTCCAAGCAAGTGGGTGGTACGTCCTTGTGCAGAATTTCTTTAGCTGGTGATTGAGTGGGGATGCAAATAAGTCTATTTGTGGTAATCCCCATTCTGTTGTGATGGCTTTGAAGATGTCCGGATGCAGCATCCATTCGTGGGCATCTGTGGTAGTTCTGCTTAATATGTCTGCTAGAATGTTTTCTTTTCCCGGTACAAAAATTGCTTGTAACTGAATGTTGTAGCTCAGAGCCACATCCCATAGGTCCAGTGCCAGCCGGCATAGAGGATATGAATGTGTGCCTCCCTGTTTGTTGATGTACCACATAACTGTGGTGTTGTCTGTCCTTATCAACTAACCTTCTTGGAGAAATGGTCTGAATGACTGGATTGCCAATTTTACTGCCAGCATTTCCTTTAGATTTATGTGCAGGCGCAGCTGGTCTTGAGTCCATAAGCCTTGTATGCACTTGCCCAGCATGTGTGCCCCCCAACCGAGGTCTGAGGCATCTGTCGTGATGGTTTGGCTTGGTTGACTGTTGCAGAAGGGCAATCCTGTGTTTGACAGGCCTGAGCCCACCATAGGAACTCTTGCTTCAGGCATGGGATTATTGGAATTTTGGTTTCTAGGTTGTGCCTGTGTTGGGACCACAAATTCTTTAGGTACCACTGTAGCTTTCTCATGTGCAGTCTGGCATGAGGGACCAGAATAATGCAGGATGCCATGAAGCCTTTTCTTGCAGTTAGATGGTTCTGCTTTGTTAATGCCAAGAAGTAGAGAGGTAGTTGCTCTTTCTTTTCTGCAGTTAGGAATGCCATTTGTTTTGATGTGTCCAGCTCTGCACCCAGAAAGGTTATTCTTTGGGATGGAATCAGCCTTGACTTTTTTATATTGACTGTATATCCCAGGGCTTGCAGCAGGTAAATGACTCTTTGTAAGTCTTCTGTTAGCTTGCTTTTGTTGTCCGCTTGTATCAGGCAGTCGCCCAGGTAGGGATAAATTTGGATCCCTGAAGTCTGCAATGAGCAATTACTGATGCCAGGCATTTCGTGAACACTCTGGGTGCAGTAGATAAGCCAAAGGGCAATGCTGAGAATTGATAATGCTCTGATCCTGCAAGAAATCTGAGGTATCTTCTGCAAATTGGTCGTATGGGGACGTGCAGGTATGCCTCCTTGAGATCTAGAGTTACCAGCAAAGACTCCTTGCCCAGCATGGGAAGAAGCTGCTGTAGGGTCAGCATTTTGAATTTTGGAACAATGAGGAATGTGTTTAAAGTGGATAGGTCTAGAATAGGCCTCCATTTGTTCTCTTTTCTTGGTACCAGGAAGACTCTGGAGTAAAATCCCTTTCCTTGCTCCATAGATGGTACCTTTTCCACAGCTCTCATTCTTAATAATTGAGATATTTGCTTTAGAGCTTCTGCCCTTTGAGTAGGTGGTAGGTTTGGCATTCCTCTCTTTCCTGGTAGAGTATGGAAATGGAACCTGTAACCTTGGTCTATAGTTTGCAAAATCCATTTTTCCCTTGTGATGCAATGCCAGTTCTTTGAAAATAAGGTTAGCTTTCCGCCTAAGGGTGCTTCTAGTTGTTCCCTGGTAGGCGGTGCCACAGCCAAGTCACTGTGATTGTGCTGTTTTAGTGGTGGTGGCTGTGTCCGTGCCTCGCCGGTTGTTACCTTGCCACTGTCGTCCCCTGTAGGCACCCCTGGATTGGTTTCTGCCTCTAGAACGTCTATTCCTGCCTCTCTGTGTCTTAGAGGAGTCCGGAAAGGACCAATTCTTGGAGGGCCAGTTCCTGCTAAACCTTGGAGGTTGAACCTGTAAGAAATCTTTCACTGTTTGTACAGATTTCGCCTTCTCTTCCATCTTTAGTACCTGCTGTGCAGGGGAACCAAATAAATTGACCTTGTCCATGGGTGCATCCAAAAGCTTTGATTTGACATGGTCTGGTAATGCCTGTTCTTTCAACCATGCATGTCTCCTAATAACTGTGCCAGTCATGGCTGATCTAGGGAAGCCTCCAGTGCATCATAGCCACATTTTAAAGAATGGTTACTAACCTGCTGTATGTTATGTACCATTTCCTGAACATATTTTTTATCTAAAGATTCTTCAGAGGACAGCTTTTTAGTTAACTGGTCAAGCATAAACTCTTGATATTGAATCATATGAAATTGGCAGTTCAAAGCCCTAGCTGACAAAGTAGCAGAGGTGTAAACTTTTTTACCCCATCTCGAAGGACCTGGATTCCCTTTCAGAGGGAGGGGTTTTAGTAGAAGTAGCTGCTACAGCTTTAGGGCCCTGGGAGATAGTCTCTGGATCTGCAAAAGGAGCCTTGTATAAATGGTGATGAGTGTCCGGGACCCTGTAGAACCTATTGGGCTTAGCAGGAGCCGGAGGTAATGAATCAGGAGCAGTGCAAGCATCATTAAATGCATCATCTACAACAGAAAGAACTGGAGGTATAGCTAAAGGCGTATGTTGTGGCAAAGGTAGAAAGGTTCTAAGCCTTTTTCTTGAGTCTGAGAAATCTTGGCCCTGCCACTGAAATTGTTCCCTCATAGCATGCAAGGTTTCCCCAAAGGAAAATTCCTCTGGTGGAGAGGCTGAAGGAATGGACTCTTCAGCATCAGAGTCTTCGTAAGGGGAATAAGGAGCCTCAGGAGGGTCTGTATGTTCTGAGTCATCAGAGGAATCATCTATGGATACTGGCTCAGGGGGCTCTGCTCAAGGCCTCTTTTCTGGAGGTGGGTGAGAGGTCCTGTCTGGAAGAGGCTGGGATCCACGAATTAAATAAATGAGATCCTCAGCCAAAGAAAGCATATGGGAGCTGGTGCTGGGCCTGTGAGGGGGGGGGGGGGTTTGGCAGGCACCGTTTTTGAAGCTTTGGCTGCTTTAGCCCTGGCAAAGGCCTTAATAGACATGGCTGCAGGAGGCCTAGCAGCTCCACGTGCAGGGGTTGAAATATCCAGGGGAATAGTGTCTGATAATTCCTGAGAAACCGCAATAGAAGGTTGGATTTCAGAAGCCGATTCTACCAGGTTAGAGGAGGCCTCGGTAGAAGGCATGGTTTCGGCTGAAGAAAGAACCGCTTGCTCGGTTTCGGCCGAAACCGAGACACTCACGGTTTCGGCCGAAACCGCGAGTGTCGGTCCTTTTCTTTGCGTTTTTTGGTAATTTGCGTTGTCGGAGGATCCGACGGCATAATATAGGTAAAATCAGAGCCGAAAATCTGTTCAGCAAACTCCGACCGACGTCTAAGCGTCAGTCGGTTAAAAGAAGCACAGGCTAGACAAGCTGCTACGTCGTGGTCTGGGCCTAAACAATGTATGCAGTAGGAGTGGAAATCTTTATGAGGTATTTGTTTCCCACAAGATAAACAGTTATTCACTTTCTCTGACATCGGCTGAGGCAAGAAAGAGTCCCCAACGGGGTACTTAGCTTTTTAGAAGTCTTCGAAGTAGTATTCGGTAGTAGTAATCTCTGGATCTGACCGACCGCGCCACGCGGCAAGAAAGACTGAGGAAAATGGCGTTGGCTGATGCCTTTATACCCGAAAAACTGCAGCGATGACGTCGGGTGAAGTGCGACACCAGCCGAAGCCGGACCCAGACTTTGGAATCCAGCCGACCGAAGGGCTGCCTGACGACAGGACAACCCATTTGTAAGGACTGCAGATGCATCCTTGAAGGACATCAGGAAACTCTGATGCAGTCAATGCTGAGGAGTGATAGGCCAGTGAGTTCCCATATGACAGAGCAATAGATGACACAGGATGAAATTAAAGAGAATGTGCCACAGGAAGATGTTATAGAACTTTGTATAGAATCCCCTCAGGAAACTGAGAATAAGGGATGTGCCTTCAGTTTGGAAAAAAAAATGAGCTAAGAGAAGAGTTGCTTGATTTAATGGACATGGATAGATATATTAAGATCAATGAGAGAAATAGACTGCAGAAGGTCAATAAAACCCAAAAAGTAAGACGTCTGATAAAACAAATGACCACAGTAATTAGAATTGACTGTCCATAGAGATCAATCTGATATAAACAGAAGTGAACAAGATATACTAATGTGCTGCTAAATTAATAACGGATAAAGTTCTACCACAAGATCACACAGTAGTGAGGAAAAGGAAGGGGAGAAATTGAATAACATCATGGAAGTATCAAAAAGAGAAAACTATAAAGCAATTAAGACAAGAGGGAAGAGATCAATAAAAATACTACGAAAGACAGATGTGATTAAAGCAATGCAGTAGTATTAGAACAGTCAAGGATCTATCATGCACCATTGCAAATAAACTAAATTTCAGCACAGGTGGAAAAACTTAGAAGATACACATAAACGTAAGGGAAAAAGTACAAAATTAGCAATTTATTGATGACCCAAAAAAGTTTTTCAGAGAATTGGGAAATAAGGTAAAAGGAAATGAAAGACCACCAAAAAGAGAGAGGAAGTAAATACATTTTGGAGAAATATTTATGAAGATCCTGTGGAACATAAAGATGCTAAATGGGTAGAAGTAGTAAAAGAAAGAAGTTTAAAGGTACAGGATATGAAATGGAATAAAGTGACAACCAGAGAGATTGAAACAAAGTTAAGAAAAGCCTCTAAATGGAAAAACCCAAGCCCAGATGCAGTACCTAACCTTTGGTTAAAAGCATTAACATCTTTGCATGAGGATTTAGCCATGAGCAAGAACTATTTACATGCGCACCCCGAACAGACACCACACTGGCTAACAGGCAAAAAGTACAGTTGTGTATACCTACCACAAATGTAGATGTTAGAGTGTCTTCACTGTTGCAGTCATAACTGTAGGGTACTCCTACCGGCAGGCAGCCCGAGGTCGGCCAGAATATCAAAGTCTGGGTCCGGCGTCGGCTGCATCAGCTAGAACCCTGACGTCAGAGCGTATGGGTATAAGGCTGACAGCCAACGCCATCTTCTCCAGCCTTTCTTGCCCCTGATGTCAGAAGCCCCCATAAACCAAAAGGTGTCCCAAAAGAAACACATACACCAAAAAGGTAGTGGAAAGGAAAACACAGTAAGCAAATAGAAACAAGAGGGGTCTGGAGGGAGGGAAACACCGACTGCAACAGTGAAGACACTAACATCTACATTTATGGTAGGTACACAACTGTACTATGTTCTTTGTGTTTCATGGTTGCAGTCATAACTGTAGGGTAGAATCCCAAAGCTGAGAATACGGGAGGAGGTTATGAAGGAGCAGCTAGAAGACCCTGCAAAACAGCAGAGGCAAAGCCTGCCCTAGACTTAGAGTACAAAGGGAGGTTCTAGTGCTTGGAAAAAGTATGCACCGAGCTCCAAGTGGCAGCCTCCAGAATGTCCTTTGTAGGAACCCCTCTGAGAAAGGCTGCTGAAGTGGCAGCTGCTATAGCAGAATGAGTCCTGACGGTACCTGGAATTTGTTTCCCATGAAGAGAGTAACTATCTTATACCATGAGCAATCCATTTGGAAATAGTTTGCTTAGAAATGGCTTTACCAAGAGAACTGGAAGCAAAAGAAATAAGCAATTGATCTGATTTTCTGAAACTTTTAGTTTTGTCCAGGTAAAAACGTAGCTGTCTGTGTACGTCCAATGAATGTAAGATCCTTTCCCCCCTATTTTGGGGTTTAGGGAAAAAGGTAGGAAGGTGAATAGTCTGATTTAGAGCCACTCTAGAGACTACCTTAGGCATAAATGTAGGATTGGTCCTCAAGGAAACTCTGTCCTGATGAAAGATGAAAGGTTCCACGGCCATGAGTGCTTGAAGCTCTGACACCCTTCTGGCAGAAGTCAAGGCCAACAGGATAGCGGTCTTCCAAGATAAGAACTTAATGTCCGCAGAGGCAGCAGTCTCAAAAGGAGGCAAAGTAAGCTTTTCCAAGACATAATTGAGATCCCAAGGAGGGACAGGAGTTTTAGGGGGTTTCAAATGCTTAGCTCCTCTCAGAAATTGTCTGACCAACTGGTGGGAAAAAATGGGAGGATTACAATTGAAATGTGCTGAAATAGCAGAAGCATGAATCTTAATGGAAGAAAATGAAAGACCTTTAATCAAAAGGTCTGAGAGATAAAGTAAGATAGATGAGATATCTGGTATTAAAGATCAGAGCCACGATCCTGCATCCAAATACAAACTCTTTTCCACTTAGAAGCATAAGATTTCCTAATACTAGGACGCCTAGCTTCCAAAAGAACATCCAGAACTTGTTTAGGAAGAGAAGAAGGGATCAATTGCCTTTGATGAGCCAAGCTGCCAGACAGAGTCTTGATTTGAGTGTGAAATACCTGACCCTGATGCCGGGACAGTAGAGAATGGGTCAGAGGAAGATCCCAAGGAGGTACCAAGGAAAGATGCTGTAGAGTAGGGTACCAAAACTGACTATGCCAATTTGGAGCTATCAAAATGATTAGACTGGGTTTGTCCAGCCTTATCTTTAGCAAAACCCGAGGCAGAAGAGGAAGAGGGGGGGAAGCATATCCCGAAAGATTCCTCCAACTGAATGACAGGGCGTCCACTTTCCAAGCTGTCTTGTGGAAGGAAGGACCTGGTGCAAAAGAGAGGCAACTGATGGTTGAGATGAGATGCAAATATATCTGAGGACAGCCCCAAACTGCAGTTATCTTGCTGAATAAGTTGGGGTCCAACATCCATTCGTGAGGATCCAAAATGTTTGTGCTTAGGCTGTCTGCTAAGAGATTTTGTTTTCCTGGAATGAACTGTGCCCGACGATCCAGATTCAACTTTAGGGCGGTATCCCATAAGGTCATGGCAAGTCTGCAAAGGGGGTAAGAGTGAGAGCCCCCTTGCTTGTTTATGTACCACATGACTGTGGTGTTGTCTGTTCGGATGAGCAGAGGTCCTGGCTTCAAATGGGCCTGGAAGGCTAGAAGAGCATTCTGGACTGCTAACATTTCTTTCAAGTTGATGTGCCATAGAAGGTGTTTGTTTGTCCAAGAACCCTGTTGGCATTTGTCTTGAAAATGAGCTCCCCATGCATAATCCGAGGCGCCCGTGGTTATGGTCGGAGTAGGTTGAGACAGACGAAAGGGCTTGCCTTCGTTCAAAACACACGCCCTGGACCACCAAAGGAATTCCTTCTGGAGGCAGGGAATCAGTGGTATCATTGTATCCAAACTGTGGCAATGTTGAGACCATACACTCTTTAGGTACCATTGAAGTTTCCTCATGTGAAGCCTCGCATTTGGAATCAACAGGATGCAAGAGGTCATGTAGCCCAGAGCCTGCAGGAATTTCCTTGCAGTGAGCTGAGTTAATGCTGCCAAGGTCTTGAAGATTGAAGCCAGCTGTAACTGTTTTTCTGGAGTGAGGAATGCTTTCTGTAAACTTGTGTCCAAAAGAGCTCCCAAGAAGATCATTCGTTGAGAAGGAATCAAATGTAACTATGTTCACCGAGAATCCCAGGAATAGGAGAAGACGTTGAACAAAATGCAGATGTTGTAGTAGAAGGTCTTTACTGTCTGCCTGAATTAAACAGTCGTCCAGATGGGGGTAAATCTGAATCCCCTGAAGTCTGCAATAAGCTACTACTGGAGCCAGGCATTTGGTAAAAACTCTGGGCGCAGTAGATAAGCCAAATGGCAGTCCAGAGAATTGAAAGGGTCTCGAGCCTGCCTTGAATCTGAGGTACTTTCTGCAATGTTGCCTTATGGGGACGTGTAAGTAAGCCTCTTTTAAGTCCAATGTTACCATCCAAGAATCTTGTGAGAGCATTAGAAGAAGTTGAAGTGTAAGCATCTTGAATTTTGGAATTTCCAAAAAGGTGTTTTATAGAGAGGTCCAGAATAGGTCTCCAGGAGTTCTGTTTTCTTGGGACCAGAAAAAGTCTTGAATAAAAACCTTTCCCCACCTCTAGAGGTGGAACAGGTTCTATGGCCCTTAAGGCTAATAAGGCATCCACTTGATTTAAGGCCTCTGTCCATTGATGTTTGGGCAGATCTGGCCAGCCTGAAGGCCTTGGCAGCGTATGAAATTGGAATCTGTAACCTTTCAAAATCACGTCTAACACCCATTTGTCCTGGGTAATGAGAGTCCAATTCTGGTAAAAAAAAAAAAGAGTAAGTTTTCCTCCGAGAGGGGCGTCCAGGGTAGGAAGACCTGGAGCCCAACAGAGGGAGTCATTGAGTCTGTTTTCTTTGGGTTTGAGATCTGTCTTCTCCCCTTCGAGGTGAAGAAGCAGTCCACTGTCTAGATCTGTAGGAGGCCTGAGCCTGCGCCCTACCTCTGGAGTGCCTATATCTTCCCCTTTGAGGCCTGTCAGAGGTGGGAAAAGACCAATTTTTGGAGGGCCAATTCCTAGAAAATCTAGGAGGCTGAACTTGCAAGAAATCTTTTACAGTCTGCATAGACTTGGCTTTTTCTTCCATCTTTTTAATAACCTCCTCAGCCTTAGACCCAAATAGGACATCATGCTGAACAGGGGCATCTAGCAATTTTGCCTTAACTTGTTCAGGTAGATTCTGCTCACGAAGCCAGGCATGTCTCCTGATAACAGTACCAGAGGCAGCCGCCCTGCAAGAAGCCTCTAAGGCATCAAAACCACAATGTAAACTATGTTTGCTGACTTGTTCAGTAGCATGCAACACATCCTGTAATTCCTTGTCCTCAGCACATGCAGGAAAGGCAGAAATCCTTTGTTTTAAAACAGATAAAAGAATCTGCCGATACTTAAACATGTGAAATTGGCAGTTTAAAGCTCTAATAGAAAGGGTGGCTGAAGTATAAACCTTTTTGCTCCACCTGTCCAAAGCACGAGAATCCTTCTCAGGGGGGATAGGATTCTTAGAAGAGGCGGCCTTAGCAGCCTTGGAACCTTGCGAAATAGTTTCAGGGTCAGCAGAAGGGTTCTTGAATAAAAATTGATGAGTATCAAAGACCCTGTAAAATCTATCAGGCTTAGAAGGAGCAGGAGGCATGGAATCAGGATTCAAGTTAGCTTCAGAGAAGGCATAATCCACAATATAAAGTACAGGAGGAATAGCTAAAGGCCTGTGCTGAGGGAGAAGGAATTCCCTGAGTCTCTTTTTGGAAACAGAATAATCCTGACCTTCCCAATGAAAATGCTCCCTCATCTCATGCAAGATTTCCCCAAAAGAGAAATCTTCAGGGGGGGGAGGCAGAGGGAACAGAATCCTCTGCATCCGAATACTCATAAGGAGGGAAGGAGTAATCCTGATCAGAGGAGGAAACAGAGAATACAGAAGCCTGATCAGAGGAATCATAAGGGATATCCTGTCTAGGCCTTCTCAGGAGGAGGGTGAGAGCCCCTTATCATAGTTAATAAATCCTCAGCCATCCGAAGTAATTGTTTCTGAGTCTTGGGAGCTGAATCCGAAGAAGCTTGAGTAGAATGTCTGGGTTTAACAGGAGTCTTTGACTATATAGTAATGTATGAAGGCCTGAAGACCCCCTCAGAAGCCGGTACCTGCACAGCGGTTCCGGACCCATCTGAAGGAGCGACGTCCGAAGGTCCTGCAGCAGACAAATTACTAGGCCTAGTTGGCTCACCATGTGAGTCCGTGTCGGCCATCGGTTCTGAAGTGGCAGACTACAGGGGCTGCAAAAGCACCTCACTGACGACCGCCGAACCCGAAGCTGGCTCCGGCCGCAAAGTGTCCTGTTTGGACCTCGGAGGCCCGTCCTTGTCTTTGCGCTTCTTCTGTAATCCGGTAGTCGGTTCCGACGACATTCTATAATTAAATAGTCTACCGAAGTAATTCAAGGCCCAATCGTACCTACGCTTAATAGTGCGAGAATTAAACCTGGCACAGAACAGTCAACTAGAAACGTCGTGGTCAGGGCCTAAGCAAGGTAGACAGTAAGAGTGGAAATCTTTGAGGCATTTGTTTTCCACACGATACACAATTAACTTTTTCTGACATCGGAGGAGCAAGAAAAGTTTCTAACGGGGTACTTAGCTTTGAGAAGAGAAGTAGAAACTTCGGACCGACGACAATCACACCACGTTGTCTTGAAAACGCCAACCAACTAGCGAACTGCTTTGCACCACACGGCAAGAAAGACTGGAGAAGATGGCGTTGGCTGTCAGCCTTATAACCATACACTCCGACGTCAGGGTTCTAGCTGATACGGCCGACGCCGGACCCAGACTTTGATATTCTGGCCGACCTCGGGCTGCCTGCTGGCAGGAGTACCCTACAGTTATGACTGCAACAGTGAAACACGAAGAACATCAATGTTCTTACTGGAGTGAACCTGCGAGCTACCCTAAAAATTATAGGCCAATTACTTGCCTTCCAACAATGTATAAACTATATACAGGAATTGACACTGACAGTTTATAGTCATTTAGAAGAAAACTCAATTATGGTAGTAGAACAAGAGCAATAAAAGGTCATATGGAACAAAGGATCATTTGTTGTAAGTTAGTGGAGAACTGTAAAAAGGGGAAGAACCTAGGTATGGCATGGAGCGACTACAAAAAAAAAAAAGCATTTGATAGTATCCCACATTCATGTTTAAAAGAATGCTTAAAATGTATAAGATACACCCTACACTGATTGACTATAACCATGAAACAATGGCAGACCACTTTGTAATTAAGCTATGATAAAGGACAAGATTATTATCCCAGGGATAAAAATTCAAAGGGGGGTAATTCCAGGGTGACACTGTCACCGTTGCAGTTCTGCCCTGCCATTAATTCATTAAGCTGTTAACTTAGCTTAAGCCATGGCTATAATATGGCTTCTAGAAAACAACAAAGTCTAATTACTTCTCATCTTCTCTTTATCAATGATTTAAAAATGTATAGCTCAGACGAGAACTGAAAGCACAGCTGCAAGTTGTCAAAACTGTTTCAGATGACAGAATGTCATTTAGTCTCGATAAATATGCAAAACCAACCTTTAAAGCAGGAAAACTGCAGCACCAGGAAAACATCAGTCTGGGAAAGGAATGTGATATAAACGAACTTGAGCAAGCGGGAGTGTATAAATATTTGGGAACTGATGAAGGATCAGCAATACAACATGAACAAATGTGACAAACTCAGTAAGGAATACTTTAGAAAACTTAAATTAATCCTGAGAACAGCACTGACATCTAGGAACAAGATCAAAGCTATAAATCAATTTGCTCTTCCTGTCCTAACTTACAGTTTTGGAGTGATTCACTGGCCCCAAAAAGTGTTGGGCAGATTAGATATTAAAACAAGGATGCCTCACACTCACCAAAATGGTTTATAAAAATCAGTGTATACCAAGATTATGTAGTCCCATTCCGAAGGAGGGATGGGCCTCCTTGAAATTGATTACATGTACAGATCTGCAATTGTGAGACTCCACACGTGTCTACTGACCTCACAAGATCCACATAGTGAAAGTTTTGAAAAGTACAGTTGTGTACACTTATCAATGTAGATGTAGTGTATTCACTGTTGCAGTCATTACATTTGGGTTATCTGCTTGCAGTAGCCCTCAGTCGGCCTGATTAAAGTATTGGGTCCTGCATCGGTTGCTGTCCCTTTCTTCCATGACGCCAGATTGTCAGGGGTATAACACGCAGCCGACACCATTACATCAGTTTTTTTCTTGCCCCAGATGTCAGGTGCCCCCCAATGGGAAGCAATTTAAATATACAAGGATATACCTCCAACAAAAAAGCAAATACACCAAAAAGCTTTAGGGGGCCGAGGGGGGGGGGGGGGGGAAGAGTAACCAGGACTGCAGCAGTGAATACACTAACATCTACATTTATGGAAAGTGTACACAACTGTACTACTTTCTTCGTGTTCACTGCTGCAGTCATTACATTTGGGTAGATTCCCAAAGCTAAGGATGGGAAGAGGAATTTATGTAGCATTAGGACAGGCTATAAGGCCCTGCAAGACTGCAGTGGCAAAGCCAGCTCTGGACTTAAGAGAAAATTGGTAAATGATAATCTTGGTGAAAGTATGTACAGAACTCCAGGTAGCAGCTTCTAGGATGTCCCTGGTAGGGACACCTCTGAGAAAGGCTGTAGAGGTAGATGCAGCCCTGGTAGAGTTGAGTCTGATGCCCTGTGGGATAGGTTTTCCATGATGCTTATAACAGAAATGAATTTAGAAATGGTTTACTTTGAAATAGCCTCCCCCCTCTTTCCCTGCAGCAAATGCCACCAGCAGTTGTTCAGATTTCCTTTGAGGTTTAGTCCTGTCCAAGTAGAATCTAAGTTGTCTGTGCACATCTAAAGAATGCAGAATCAGTTCCCCTTTTGTTCTGTGGATTAGGAAAGAAGGTTGGCAAATGAATGGACTAATTAAGAGCCACACTGGATACCACCTTGGGCATGAAGGAGGGATTGGTTCAGAGGGACACCCTGTACGCATGAAAGATGATGAAAGGCTCCACTGCTGTAAGGGCCTGCAATTCAGATACCTTTCTTGCTTTAGTGATTGCTAAAAGGAATGCAGTTTTCCAAGAAATAAATTTTAAATCTGCAGTAGCAGGCTGGCTCGAAAGGAGGAAGAGTGAGTTTCTCCATGACAAAGTTAAGGTCCCAGGCTGGAGTTGGAGCTCTCCTTGGTGGCCTTAAATTTTTTGGCCCCTCTGAGGAACTGCTTGAGCAGTGGGTGAGAAAGAAGAGGGGAGGTTCTGTGTTAAGAGTTGAAAGGGCAGAGGTGTGAATTTTAATGGAGGAAAAAAGGACAAGCCCTTGTGAAGCATCTTAGTTAAGTATTGTAAAATCAGAAGTAAACTGGGCGCTGCTGTGTTCATCCTTTGAGATGGTTTCCAGGCGCAGAATCTTTTCCATTTTGCAGCATAAGATTTCCTAGTATTAGGTCTCCTTGCCTCTAAAATGATATCCATCACTGGTTTACTGAGAGATGGTAAAGGAGAGATTAGGTAATTAGCCAGGCTGCTAGGTTCAGTGTTTGAAGCAGAGGGTGCAGAATCTGGTTCTCCTGCTGAGACAACAGGGAAGGTGTCTGAGGCAGGTGCCATGGGGCCAACTGTGACACACTGCGCAAGAGGGGGTACCCGGTGTTGCCGTGGCCAGTCTGGTGCAATCAAAATCATCCTTGGCTTGTCCGGTTTGATCTTTAGTAGTACTTTGGAGAGCAGACACAGAGGAGGAAAGGCATAAACTGATAGTTTTTTCCCAGCTGAAGGACAGAGCATCCACTTTCCAAGCTTGTTTGTGGGGAATCCTTGTGCAAAATTTGTCCAATTGATAGTTCTGGGGCGAGGCAAACAGGTCTGTATCTGCACTCCCCCATTTGCCTGTCAACATGTTGAAAATCCTTGGTTCCAGTTTCCCACTCGTGTGGGTCCATGAGGTTTCTGCTTAGTCCGTCTGCCAGTGTATTTATTTTTCCTGGCAAGAATTGAGCTTGTAGATTCACTTGGTAGCCCAAGGCTGTGTTCCACAATGCCATGGCTAGTCTGCATAGGGTGTAAGAATGCATACACCCCTGCTTATTTATGTACCACATAACAGTGGTGTTGTCCTGAAAGAATGTGATCCCTGAAGGCGGTCAGAGCATTCTGTACAGTTAACATTTCTTTTTGATTGATATGCAGGTGCATTTGACTTGGGTTTCATTTGCCCTGAATGCACTTCCCTGGCAGGTGAGCCCCCCATGCATAATCTGATGCGTCTGTTGTAAAGGTGTGGGCAGCAGGGGGTAGTGTGAATGGTAACCTTGTTTTGGTGGCAGGCCTCTGCCCACCAAAGGAACTCTAGGCGTAGGCAAGGTATAATAGGAATCATTGCTTCTAGATCCTGAGTGTGTTGACACCATAGGCTTTTTAGATACCACTGTAGTTTCCTCATATGCATTCTTGCATATGGAATTAGAAGAATGCAGGAGGCCATGAACCCCAAGGTTTGCAGATAGCAGGGTTTTTGTGGCCACTAGTTTGAAGTACGTTGTCAAATGAATCTGTTTCTCTGGCGTGAGGAAAGCCATCTGGAAAGTTGTATTCAAGTTTGCTCCCAGGAATATTAATTTGACAGGGTACCAGGTGTGATTTCTTTTCGTTTATGGTGTACCCCAGACAAGTCAGCACCCTTTGTACAAAGGCCAGATGATTCAAAAGTATGTCCTGGCTGTCTGCTTGAATTAAACAATCATCCAGGTATGGGTATATTTGAATATTCCTTTGTCTGCAAAATACAAAAACTGGGGCTAGGCACTTTGTGAATACTCTCGGCACAGTAGATAAGCCAAAGGGCAGTGCAGAGAACTGATAATGTGTTTAGCCTGCTTTGAAGCGTAGGTATCCTCTGCAAGATTCCCTGACAGGGATGTGCAGGTATGCCTCTTAAATCTAATGTTGCCAACCAAGCATCCTTGCCTAGCATAGGAAGCAACTGGTGAAGAGTCAGCATCTTGAATTTTGGAATCGCCAAAAAGGTGTTTAGAGTACAAAGGTCCAGGATAGGACGCCATGAACTGTCTTTTCTGGGTACCAGGAAAAGTCTTGAATAGAAACCTTGTCCCTTTTCCTCTTCTGGTACAAACTGAATAGCCCCCATGTTTGAGAGAGAAAGTACTTGCTTTTGGGCCTCTGCCCGCTGATTTGGGGGTAGATCTGGCCTCCCGCTTGGTGTTGGTAACATGCGAAAGTGAAATCTGCATCCTTGAGACACTATTTAAGACCAATTTGCCCTGGGTTACGAGTTTCCAGTTTTTGGCCTACAGACCAATATTTCCACCTAAAGGAGCATTCAGTTGAAAAGTGCTTGGAAGTTTTAAAGGCAAGTCATTGAGACAATTTTCCATAGGGGGGAGTCTACTACTACCAGATTTGGATGCAGAAGCCCCTCACTGCTTAGTCTTGTGCGTACCTTGTGACCGAAACCTGGGGTTTCTACTGTGTCTGGGTTTGGATTGAGAAGATCTGGAAGGGGCCGGAAAGGACAAATTCTTAGAGGGCCAATGCCTACGAAACCTTGGGAGGCTCAACTTGTAAAAAATCTTTCATAGTTTGCACAGATTTAGCTTTATCTTCCATCTTTTTAGGAACTTCCTCAGCTTTGTTGTCAAACAGGCAGTCCTGATTTAAGGGAGCATCCAACAGTTTAGCTTCAACATGATCAGGCAAAGATTGCTCCTTAAGCCAAGCATGCCTTCTGAGTACAGACCCAGTGACAGCAGCCCTGCAAGAGGCCTCTAATGAATCAAATCCACATTGCAAAGTATGTTTTCCAACCTGTTCAGCAGAATGCATTAAATCCTGTATTTCTTTATTTTCAGCACAGTCAGAAATAATCATTTTCTGTTTAAGCAATCCAATAACAAGTTGTTGATACTTGAACATATGAAACTGACAATTTAAGGCCCTAATGGCCAAGGTTGCAGAAGTGTAAACCTTCTTACCCCACCTATCCAGCACCCTGGAGTCCCTATCAGAGGGGGTAGGATTTTTAGCAGTAGAAGCCTTAATGCCCTTGCGCCCCTGTGAAATAGTCTCTGGATCCGCAATAGGATTTTTAAAAAGGAACTTGTGAGAATCCGGTACCCTGTAATATCCATCAGTTTTTCTGGGAGCAGGAGGCAAAGAATAAGGGGCCAAACTAGATTCCGAAAAGGCATCAATGTCTAGTACAGGAGGTATAGCTAAAGGCCTATGCTGAGGCAGAAGTAAGAAATCCCCAAGACTATTTTTTGAAATCAGAAAAATCCTGGCTTTCCCAGTGAAAATGTTCTCTTAAAAAGTGTGCAAGGTTTCAAAGTAAAAATCCTCTGGAGGGGAAGCAGAGGGAATAGAGTACTCTGCATCAGAATACTCATAAGTAGATATGGGTAAATCCAGATCATCAGAAGAATCAGAAAAATCAGAATCCTGGTCAGAAGATTCATAAACAAATTCAGTCCTAGGTCTCTTAGAAGGGGGTGGTTGGCTTCCCCTGATTAGAGTTATTAGATCTTCAGCCATTCTTATTTGTTGTTTTAGGCATAGAGGCCTGTGCATGCGGCCAGGGTGCTGGTTTCTTGGGTATGGTTCAAGGTTTAGGCATTAAAGAAGAAGGAGGCATAGGTTTAATATGCAAGTCTGTAGGCCTGAATACACCCTCAGAAGCTGGTGCCTGCACAGCGGCTCCGGACCCATCCAAGGTAGAGACATCCGCAGGTTCCACAGTTGAAGCATCTCACGGCATACAGGAATCTGAATGCGAATCAGAAGTAGCTGGTATCAAGTGCTGCGAAAACACTAGAGTACCAGCGAACTGGGGACTGGCTTAGAAGCATCGTTGGCAGCTTTGGACCTTGACGGCCTGTCTCTCTCTTTATTCTTGCACTTTTTCAGAATTTCGGTAGTCGTACAGCTAACAGACGACATTAATGGATAATTGAACAGAGAACAGAAATACTTAGAAGCAAAAATATACAGACAATGGATAGTGAGTTGATTAAATAAGTCATAAAACTGACAGCAAGGTACGTCGTGGTCAGGGCCTAGGCAATGAATACAGTATGAATGAAAATCTTTGAGGTATTTGCTTTCCACAAGAAATACAATGATTAACTTTTACTGACATCGGTAAGAAGCAAGAAAAAAAAAAAAGTTTCCCCAATGGGGTACTTGGCTTTAGTTGAAGACTTCGGTTCTGAAACTCTAAAATGAAAATTTTAGGAGTCAGCCGACTGGCACTTGCGAACTGCTTCTGCTTCGGGCACCGCACGGCAAGAAAGCATGGTAGTCTGCTACATGTTTTATACCCCTGACGACCTGACATCACGGAAGAAGGGACACAACTGATGCATGACCCAAGACTTTGTTAATCAGGCCGACTGAGGGCTACTGCAAGCAGATAAGCCAAATGTAATGACTGCAACAGTGAAACATGAAGAATATCATGAGGACAATAAATCTAAGATGACTTCTCTGTTTAATTTTGCAGAAGCATATCGACGTCAAGCAGGAATGGAAATCGAACCAGAAGTAGATAAACAGGCAGCAACTGAATGTGCCAAAAAACAAAAGAAAGAATACAAGGTGAGGGACCACATGAGAAGGCAAGAAATGTGGAAAAAACAAATATAGTTGCAAGTATAGAAAACTTCTGGAAGAACCTCATGATCAGGAACTAACGCAGGAAATGGTTAAGGAGAAGCAAATTCAAACCAAGAAAAAAGAAGTTATGTACTTACCATAACATTCCATGTGAAGTATTCATCTCGCCTTCATTCTTACTGATGGGTTCGGAGCTGATCCCTTGGCTCCAAGTTGGCCTACTACAAAGCTAGAGGTCTTCAAATAGATCTAGGCCAAGTCCCTATCCCATAATGTACTTAAGAGTTACCTCAGATCTTGTTTGCTGCGTATAACAATACCATATGTCATTCTATCACTCCCAAGAGAAGGTATAGAAGGGTTGAGCAACCAGGATGGATACAGCATCTCGGTTTTCTAGGAGCCCAAGAAGGGGTAGGAGGGAGGGACGTAAGAATAAAGGTGAGATGAACAACTCACATAAAACGTTATGGTAAGTACATAACTTCTTTATGTGAAGTTGTTCCACCTCGCTGTTCATTCTTACTGATGGGTAGCATCCCAAGCACCATCTATCTCGGGTGGCTCACAGGAGTATATTTTTCAGGACAGTGGAACCAAAGGAGGCCCTGTCAACTTTGTAATGAGTGATAAAGGTATGAAGTTTTGATCAAATTGCTGCTGCAGAAATGTTATCAATAGGAAGTCTGGCAGAAAAAGCAGATGTAGAAACTGCTCTGGTTGAGTGAGCTTTAAATTTTATGCTGTAAGGGCATATTGGCAGCTGAATAAACAAAGGTAATACAATCAGATAACCATTTAGACAGAATTGTTTTAGCCACTGGCATACCTTTCCTGGAGTCTGAAAAAGGAAAAAAAAAGCTGATCCGATTTCCAGAAATCTTTTGTTCTATCCAAATAAAATCTGAGCCGTCTGTGAACATGTTTATGCAGCATGTATTCTAGATTGTTGGAGTGATCGGGGAAGAAAACTGGCAAATCAATAATTTGGTTAAGATTGGTTTCAGTGCAAACCTTAGGCAAAAAAGAGGGATTTGTTCTAAGTGAGAGACTGTCAGCATGGAAAATCAAGTAATGGAGGTATAATGGATAAAGCCTGAAGGTCTGACACTCTGCAGGCAGAAGTAATAGCCACTAAAAAGATAGTCTTCCATGACAAAAATCTGAGATCACACGAGGAAGCTGGTTCAAATAGAGGAAGAATGATGCAGGAAAGCATACAATTTAGATTCCATGGAGAATAGGGAGATTTCATAGGTGGTCTGAGATGAAAGGTCCCTTTGAGAAAAGCTTTGGATAATTTGTGTGACATAATATTCAAACCTTCGAATACAAGACGAAAGTTAGAAATGGCAGAAAGCTGAACACGGACTGTGGCTGCTGCAGCTCCTTTATTGAAGATCATGGTCAAAAACTCTAGTATAGAGGCTATAGGGGCTTGGTAAGGATCAATATTGTTTTTAGAGGCCAATACAGAAAATTGTTTCATTTGCCAAGGTATAGCTTCCTCGTAGAGTTTGAACGAGACGATAAAGAGAATTTGTTCCCCTGACAAGTGCGTCAGAAGGTCCGGAACTGGGTCCAGAATTCAAGGGTGCTCCAAAAGATGACATAGCTCAAAACACCAGTGTGCCACCCAACAGCCCCTTATGCAAGACAATGTACCCAACACTTTAGTCATAGGTGACTCTATAGTCAGGCACACTGATGTCCCACTCACCAGACTGAACAAGGAGAAATTACAGTCAGCTGCCTGTCAGGTGCCAGGATCCGCCACATAAAGGACTCTGTCACTGTCCATGCTGGAGTGAATGACTTGGAGACATACCTCCCTGGACTACATGAAAAGAGACATGGAAGAGCTCTTGGATCATGTGACCCAGGCAGGTATGTCCCTAGCCCTGAGTAGCATCCTGCCTTTGCCCAGAATGATACCACAGTACAAGGACAAAATGATTGACTTCAACAATTGGCTAAGCTTCTGGTGTTATTCAAAGGGGATCCAGTATTTGTCTGCCTGGGAAGACATGATCGACAAACCACGATGCTTTGCCAGAGATAGTCTGCACCCGTCACCCCTAGGATTCAGGTTACTGGCTAAAGCTCTTGCCACCCCTATAGTGCCTTTTTTAGGCAAGGATCAAAGGATAAAGCCACCACAGTAACAGATAGAAGCAGGCAAAATCTCAAGATAATGCTACTCAATGCTAGAAGTCTAAACCTCAAAATGCACTCTCTCAAGGCACTCCTACAAAATGGAGAACATAGATATCTGTGCAGTAACGGAGACATGGTTCAAGGCTCCAGAGAGCACCCCTGCAAAACCAGGCTACAATTCTTACCACGCTTTTCGGCCACAAAATCAGGACCGAAACACTAAAGGTGGAGGAGTGTCCATATTCACACCTCCAGGCTAGTTGCCCAACACAATGCATCTGAAATTCTCCAGGTGCAACTAACACTAGATAAGACTGCAATCCCAACTGTAGCTTGCTACAGATCCCCAACCATGCCCTAAGATTCTCACTACACCTTTCTAAACATACTGGAAAATATTAAGATACAACCAAACACCCTAATACTGGGTGATTTCAACTACCCTGCCATTAACTGGGAAAACTACTCTGGTACAAACTCCTTTTCCCAACGGTTCTTGGAATTCATAAATTCCTACACCTGGCCATTACCAACATGGGAGATAGATGCTCCACACCAGTGGTCACCCTCTCATTGGTCAGGTCTGACCATAAGCAAATCACCCTTGACATCCACATCCCACCCCCACCCCACCCCCCAGTAAGGAAACCTCCTTAAAAAACTTCTCCAAAGCCAACTTCAAGCTACTGAAGTCAGAAGTGACAAACTTCACAACACCCACGCAGACCTGGAAGTTCGACTGCAGAATCCTACACCAAGGCACTGTACGAGCACATCCACTCGTGCTGAATCGTGCCATCCCAAATAGAACCAAGATGCTCTTCTCCAAAAAAAGGAAGCCAATGTGGTGGTCCCCTGCTATAAACAAACTATACAACAGAAGGAAGAAACTGCTGCAAAAAAAAGAGGAAAATCCCAGGATGCAAAAAACTCCCTCACCAGCCTCAGTAAGAAGCTGAGATCCCTCAAAATCCTCAAAAGCTAGTTACGAAAATAAAATTGCCAAGGATTCCAAAGACAACCACAAGGCATTCTATAGTTATGTCAAGAATCTAAATGGCAATGTTCAGATCTGCTCTGAGCTGCAACAGAATGGCATTAAATATACTGATTCCAAGGATATTGCCAATATCCTGGCAGATGGATTTAGTGCCAACTTCACCCCCCTCTCACCAGCTAAGGGCCCATCTCAATACCAAAAGACTGCCAAATTCCGATAATCATGGCCACACAGGTAGAAACTGCACTCTCCAAAGCTAAGAATACAGCATCCATGGAAACACACGACATCCTAGGCTGTGCACTACATGAACTACAAAATGAACTGGCACCTCACCCAAATGTCATGATTAATCATAGCCTCACCTCAGGCTTTGTGCCCACTGAGTGGCGCACAGCTGCAGTTATCCCACTCCACAAGGGAGGATCCACCTTGGATCCAGGGAAAGTACAGTTTTGTACCTACCATAAATGTAGATGTCCGATAGATATGCAACTGCAGTCATAACATATGGGTTGTCCTGCCTCAGGCAGCCCTCGGTCAGCTGGATTCCAAAGTCTGGGTCCAACGTCAGCTGATGTCGCATTTCTCTCCGACGTCAGAGCGGCTGGAGTACATAAGCATCAGCCGACGCCATTTTCTTCAGTGTTTCTTGCCCCAGATGCCAGGTGCCCTCCAAGGAAGGCTGTAATCAAATTGGAAGGAAAAAACAGGATTCCAAACAAATAAATAAAGCAATAAACAGATACACCATAACAGATATCCCCAGCTAGGAGGAACAGGGATAGGAGTGGACCCAAGGCAGAGGGGCATGGAGGGAGGGAAAATCCGACTGCAGTTGCATATCTATCGGACATCTACATTTATGGTAGGTACAAAACTGTACTATGTCCTTCAAGAATGCAACTGCAGTCATAACATATGGGTAGAATACCATAGCTTAGCTGGGGGAGGAGGAATGCTCTAGGAAAGAGATGGTGTGGCATGCCGAAGCAAAACCTGCTCTGGATCTGGAGTATAGAGGGAGATTGTAGTGTTTGGAGAATGTATGCACGGAGCTCCATGTAGCAGCTTCTAGAATGTCCTTTGTAGGCACCCCTCTTAAGAATGCTGTAGAGGTGGCTGTAGCTCTGGTGGAGTGTGGTCTGACATTGACTGGAACAGTCTTCCCATGGAAGGAATAACAAAATCTGATGCAATGTCCAATCCATTTTGAAATTGCTTTCCCTTGTACTCCAGGGGCGTAAGCTACAAAAAGTTGATCAGACTTCCTACTGGTCTTGGTTCTGTCCAGGTAGTAGCGAAGTTGTCTGTGAATGTCCAAGGTATGCAACAGTCTTTCCCCTTTGTTTTCAGGATTGGGGAAGAAAGCAGGCAGATGAATAGCTTGATTTAAAGAAACCCTAGATACCACCTTTGGCATAAAAGTAGGGATGGTTCTTAAGGAGACCCTGTCTCTGTGAAAGATTATGAACGGTAGTATTGCCATTAGGGCCTGTAGTTCCAAAACCCTTCTTGCTGAGGTAATTGCCAACAGGAAAGCAGTCTTCCATGAGAGGAATTTTAAATCCACTGAAGCTGCTGGTTCAAAAGGAGGTACAGTCAGTTTCTCTAGGACACAGTTGAGGTCCCAAGCTGGCACTGGAGCCTTTCTTGGTGGCTTAATGTTCTTGATTCCCCTAAGGAATTGCCTTAGCAAAGGATGTGAAAACACAGGTGGATCAGTGTTATATCTAGCTGAAACAGCTGAAGCATGTATCTTTATGGAAGAATATGAGAGTCCATTCTGAAGCATATCTGCCAAATATTCCAGGATGAGTGGGATGTTCAGTAGTGATGCATCATGACCCTTGCTGGTGTTCCAAATGCTGAATCTCTTCCATTTTGCCAAGTAAACCTTTCTGGTGGATGGTCTTCGAGCTTCTGTTAGTATCCACTGAACTTCCTTGGAGAGAGATAGATTGAGGTTATTCATGGATCTCCCAGGCTGTCAGCTGCAGTGTCTGAAGGTTTGGATGCACTGTTTTGTAGTTGTGCTGAGTCAAAAGTAGGGGCCATTGGGGAAGGGCCCACTTGTTGTGACATATGCTCCGTAGTAGCGGGTACCAGTGTTGTCTTGGCCAGTCTGGAGCTATTAGGATCCCCTTGGGTCTCTCTGCTTTGATCTTCAGTAATACTTTGGTCATCAGTGGCAGAGGTGGGAATGCATAGATTTTTAGGAAGTTTCAGTTGAATGAAAGAGCATCTATTTTCCAAGCTTGTGGATGTCCTTGAACAGAATTTTTGCAGATGATGGTTGAGGTGAGAGGCAAATAGGTCTACTTCTGGCCTGACCAATGTCGAGGCGAGTTGTGTGAAGATCCTTGGGTGTAACCTCCACTCGTGAGGATCTATGAAATTCCTGCTTAGGCTGTCTGCCAGCACATTGTCTTTGCCTGGAACAAACTGGGATTGTAAGTGTATGTTCAGGCTCAGTGATTTTTCCCAAAGATTCATTGTCAGTCTGCAAAGGGGGTAGGAATGGGTGCCCCCTTGCTTGTTTATGTACCACATCACAGTGGTGTTGTCTGTCCGTATCAGTAAATGGCCTTGTTGTAGTGGTTGTAGAAAGGCCTCGATGGCATGCATTACTGCCAGCATTTCTTTTTGGTTTATATGCAGATGTGTTTCCTTTGGAGACAACTCTCCTTGTATGCATCTGCCTTCCATATGCGCCCCCCATCCAATGTCGGAGGCGTCTGTGGTCATGGTCTGTGTTATCTGAGGTTTTTTGAATGACATACCTGTGTTTGCCTGGCTTACCGAGGCCCACCATAGGAATTCCTTTTGTAGGCATGGAATGAGCGGTATGGTTGCCTCCAAGTTGTTGTTGTGTTGAGACCATACGCTTTTTAAGTACCATTGAAGCTTTCTCATGTGTAGTCTTGCTAATGGAACCAGGAGAATGCAGGATGCCATGTAACCCAGGGCCTGTAGGAATCTCCTTGCAGTCATCTGGGTGAGTTTTGCCAAACCCTTGAAATAATGAGTTAACTTCTCTTGCTTGTCTTCTGGCAGGTAAGCCATTTGAGAGGCTGTGTCCAGATTGGCTCCTAAGGAGGTTATTTGCTGGGATGGTTGAAGTCTTGACTTTTGAAAGTTGACTGTGTATCCCAGAGCCTGAAGTAATTGTATGACATAGTTCAAGTTTTTTGTCAACATCAGTTTGTCGTCCGCTTGTATAGGGCAGTCGTCCAGGTAAGGGTAAATTTGGATCCCCTGGAGCCTGCAATGAGCAATTACTGAAGCCAGGCATTTTGTCCTCTGGGCGCAGTAGATAAGCCAAATGGCAATGCTGAGAATTGATAATGCTCTGGCCCTGCAAGAAATCTGAGGTATCTTCTGCAGCTGTGTCTGATAGGGACATGCAGGTATGCCTCCTTGAGGTCCAGAGTAATCAGCCAAGACCCCTTGCCCAGCATGGGAAGGAGTTGCTGTAGTCAGCATTTTGAACTTTGGTACTATGAGAAAAGTGTTTAATGCGGACAAATCCAGAATTGGTCTCCACTGAGTTTTTCTTGGCACAAGGAACAGTCTTTAGTAGAACCCCTGGCCTTGTTCTTGTTGTGGTACTCTTTCTACTGCTTTTATCTGAGCCAGCAGAGAAATTTGCTTGATAGCCTCTGCCCTCTGGTTTTGTGGTAGGTTTGGCATGCCCTGTTTTCTGGGTAAGGTGTGAAAATGGAACCTGTAACCATGGTCTATAATGTCCAAAATCCATTTGTCTTTTGTCAATCTGTGCCAATTGTCTGAAAACAGAGATAATTTTCCGCCCAAGGGTGCTTCTGTTTGCTCCTTGGTTGGCGGTTGTAGAGGAAAGTCATTGAGATTGTGTCTGAGGGGCGGGAGACCCCTGTGTCACTTCTTTGGTTTGCTGGCTGCCATTGTCGTCCCCTGTAGGAACCTCTGTATTGTCCTCTTCCTCGGCAACGCCTGTTTTTACCCCTTTGAAATTTTTCAGGATTAGGAAAGGACCAGTTCTTTGAAGGCCAATTCCTGCTGAATCTGGGGGGCTGAACCTGGAGGAAATCTTTGACCGTCTGAACTGATTTTGCTTTTTCCTCGATGGACTAACACATCTTTAGCATTAGCACCAAAAAGCTTGTTCTTTTCCAAGGGTGCATCCAGAAGTTTTGCCTTAACATGATCTGGTAGAGGTTGTTCTTTTAACCATGCATGTCTGCGAATAACTGCCCCTGTCATAGCTGCCCTACAAGAAGCTTCCAATGCATCATATCCACACTGCAGAAAGTGATTGCTGACTTGCTGAGAATTATGTACAGCTTCCTGCAAAGACTTCCTGTCTAAAGGGTCAGGAGAGGCCAATGTTTTCTGTAAATCATCTAACAGGTAATCCTGATATTGCAACATATGAAAAAGGCAATTCAAAGCTCTCATGGATAAAGTGGTGGAGGTGTACACCTTTTTCCCCCATCTCTCTAATGACCTAGCTTCCCTGTTGGAAGGCAAGGGATTTTTAGAGGTGGAAGCTGAAACACCCTTAGGTCCCTGAGAAATAGTTTCTAAATCAACAGTATGGGCCCTGAACAAATGGGAATGCGTGTCTGGGACCCTGTAATATCGGTCTGGCTTGGCTGGGGCAGGAGGAAGAGAATCAGGGCTAACACTGGAGTCAGAATATAGATCATCCAAAACAAAGCACAGGAGGAATAGCTAGGGGCCTGTGCTGGGGCTTTTTAAGGAAGGTTCAAAGGCGCTTTCTGGAATCAGAATATTCCTGGCCTTGCCACTTGAAATGTTCCCTCATGGTATGCAGAACTTCCCCAAAAGAAATATCCTCAGGAGGGGAGGCCGAGGGAATGGAATCCTCTGCATCAGAGTCCTCATAGGTCTGAAAGAGGTCTTCCTGGCCCTCGGCGTGGATAGAGTCCTCAGAGTCTTCATCTGTAGGGATAGGTTCAGAGGGATCAACCCGGGGCCTCTTATCTGGAGGAGGCTGGGATGCTCTCTCAGGATGGGCCTGTGAACCTCTAATCATGGAAATTAAGTCTGCGGCCATAGACATGATTTGTGTCTCAGGAGTAGTTTGAGGCAAAGTTTTTGCTGTAAGGTGCTTAGTCTTGCTGGCTGCCTTAGCCCGAGTGTAGGCCTTAATAGACATGGCCATAGGAGGCCTGGCAGCTCCACGTGCAGGAGTGACCTTATCTACAGCAATGGTCTCTGGCATTTCCTCGGTTTCAGTATCCGGAGGAAAATCTATAACTGGCGTCGGATTTGGTATCTGAGTCGTCGGTATTGCGGTGTCTTCGGTTCGGAGCGGTGGAATAACAGTCTCAGAGGGAACCGGAGCACTCGCGGTAGGTTTTGGCGTGGAGTCGGTGGTAGACGCGGGCCGAGGATGTCGGTCCCGGTCTTGTCGTTTCTTGGGCGTTTGCGATGCCGGAAGCTCCGACAGCATTGTATACGCAAATTTTTCACCGAAAGTCTTCAGCGAACTCCGCCCGGCGCCTGAGTGCGTGCTTGTTGAAGCGAGCACAGGCGACACAGGCCGAGACGTCGTGGTCTGAGCCAAGGCAAGGAAGACAGTAAGAGTGGAAATCCTTATGAGGTATTTGTTTACCACAAGACAGACAATTATTAACTTTTTCAGTAATTTCTGACATCGGCTGAGGCAAGAAAAGGTCCCCAATGGGGTACTTAGCTTTTTTGATGACTTCGGATTCTAAGAATACAGAAGCTGACTGACCGGCACTTGCGAACTGCTTCTGCTTCGGGCACCACGCGGCAAGAAAGACTGAAGAAAATGGCGTCGGCTGATGCTTCTGTACTCCAGCCGCTCTGACGTCTGAGAGAAATGCGACATCAGCTGACGTCGGACCCAGACTTTGGAATCCGGCTGACCGAGGGCTGCCTGAGGCAGGACAACCCATATGTTATGACTGCAGTTGCATTCTTGAAGGACGTCTACCGTCCCATCAGTCTGACAAGCCTGATTTGCAAGGGCATGGAACGCATTATCATGGAACTTATAAACAAAGACATTGGCAACCTTCAAACACTGGACCCCACCCAGTTTGGGTTTGTGAAGGGCCGATCTTGTCTCCTGAATCTGATTGACTTCTTCGAATCAGTGTCCAGAGCCATGGACGAGGGTAAGGCAGTCCACACAGCCTATCTGGACCTCGCCAAGGCCTTTGACACCATCCCCCATTCTGGAATCAGATAAACTGACTACGTTGGGCATAAATCCTTACGTCACTCGATGGGTTGCTAACTGGCTTACTGACAGGACCCAGACTGTAAAAGTAGCAGACTCCAAATCCAACTCCAGACAAGTGGAGTACCTCAGGGTTCAGTCCTAGGACCACTCTTGTTTGGCATCTACTTCTCTGAAGTACAGGCCAACACTAAGGGACTCTGGCTGACAAAGTTTGCAGATGACTGCAAACTGGGAGCCATTACTGACTCCCCAAATGATGTGGATATTCTACAAAAGGGCCTTACAGAAACAGATGCCTGGTGTCAGAGCCATGGTCTCAAGCTTAATGCAAAGAAATGTACAGTTATCCCCTTTGGAAAAATACACGTACCTATGAATTACCACATAGGTGGCAGGACACTAAACATCGAAAGTGTGATGAGAGACTTAGGGACACAGGTGGACAGTGGTATCACTTTCGATAACCACATTGCCACAACAGTCAGGAAATCCTTCTATGTGGCACACCTCATCACTAAGAGCTTTTCATCCAGAAAAAAGGAGGTCATTGCCCCACTGTACTCATACCTCATTAGACCCTTTAGAGTGTATAATGCCCCATTTGGTAGGTACCTCACAAGACATCTGCAACAGCTGGAAAGGCCACAGAAATACCTCACTAAAAGAATCACAGGCCTAAAGCAGATGTCATATACTGACCGTCTAAAAAACTCCAGCTATACTCTGTGGTATATCATCTACTCAGAGGCAATCTCTGCTTAACATACAAGGCCATGTCAAACCCTGAGCTGTTGGACATGCTCTGCTTAAAGAAATCCCAATCCCTCAGAGCCACACGCTCCAGGGATCTAAACCTTGTCATCACAATGAAGAAAACATCCTGGAGGGATAGGTTCCTGACCCAGAGACTCCCCATACTCTGGAATAGACTGCCCATACATATCAAGCAGAGCGCTTCATTGGCCTTCAAAAGGAACCTCAATGATTGAATGGGAGATAGGAAATTCACCCCGGGGATCATGTCAGTCGCCCTGCTAGACAGGGGCCCAGAGAAGTAAATACTGTGGGAAGAACTATCCCGGGGGATTGTTATGGCTAGGCTTGCATAGGCCCTAGGGCCGATAGCCTAGTACCAACCTATGAAGTCGAAGGAAGGGGAACCAAATCTGATGAGGTCAATGAGGGGCTAGAAGAATGATTGAGATTTCGCTTTCTGTAGAACCTTGGGTATCGTATCAACGGGATTGGTGGAAAAGCATAGAGGAGACCCGGACGTCAAACATGAACGAGTGTGTCCCTTGGGGCTTTTCCCAAAGGGGGAATCAGGGCAAAGTAGCTTCTACATTTTGTGTTCATGTTATTGGCAAAAAGGTCGCAGCAAGGCTGACCCCCATCTGCGGAATATCCTGTCCGCTACTTCTTTCTTGAGGGACCACTCATGAGGCAACAAAATTGCTCTGCTCAGCTTGTCTGCTATCACGCTGGATTTCCCCGGAATGTGTGTTCATAGGTTCATACTAGGCTATCTGCCCGAGGGCATTTATAAGCCTAGCCCATAGTTTTGTGGCTTACGCCACCCCTTTGGTTTGGAGAAACTATGCCCATTATTTTGCTGTGCCTCTGTCGAGCAGTGACACTGAGGTAACCCCTGGGGTGTATCTGCGATCTCCCATCCATTGGTCAGGATTCCTCTTGAACAAGGTCAGCGAGGTGCTCTGCCTCACATAAACCGGGATTTTGTTCCACAGCATAGGGAGTCTTTGGGTGATAATCTATCCCTCCAGCACGTCCTATTAATAACAGTGTCGAGGTTCAAGTCTCCCGCCCTTGTGGCTCTGAGGGATCTAGATTTTTTGAGATGAAGCATGTTCATCAAATCTGGGTCTGACATGGCCTTGTATGTCAGGCATAGGTCACCTCTGAGCAAGCGGTAAGCAACTGAATATAACTGGAGTTCTTTCAGTCGGGCAGCATAAGACAGATTTTTGAGACCCTTTATCCTTTTGGTGAGGAACTTTTGTGGCCTCTCCAGCTGCTGCAAGTGTCGGGTCAGATACATTCCGAATGGGGCATTGTACTCTATCATTGGTCTGATGAGTGATTAGTATAGGGAGACCATGACTTCCCTTGATCTAGATGTGAATCCCTTCATGATAAGGTGGGCAATGTAGAAGGTCTTCCTGACTACTTTAGCAATATGAGTGTCGAATGAAAGGCTACTGCTAACCTGGGTTCCCAGGTCCCTAATAACTTCTTCTGTGTTCAGGGGATTGCCACCTATATGGTAGCTAGGGGTAACCTTATTTTTCCCGAAGGGTATGACTATGCATTTCTTGGCATTTAACTTTAGGCCATGGCTCTGGCACCAGTTATCCGTTTCTGTGAGGCCCTTCTGAAGGATATCTGTGTCGGATGTGTTTTCAACTACGGCGCCCAGTTTGCAGTCATCTGCAAACTTTGTCAGCCATAACCCTCCTGTGTTTGCTTGTACTTCAGAAAAGTAGATGCCAAACAAGAGTGGGCCCAGGACTGAGCCCTGTGGGACACCACTTGTGACAGGCTTTGAGTCTGACATGGCGCCAGCAACTCTGACCCTGTGGGTTCTGTCACTCAGCCAGTTTGCAACCCATCTTGTAATGTATGGGTTTACTTTTAAGTTGATGAGTTTTTCAATGATACCAGAGTGAGGTACTGTATTGAAAGCCTTCGCCAGGTCTAGGTAGGCTGTATGGACTGCTTTTCCCTCGTCAATGGCCTTGGTGACTTGTTTCGAAAAGTCAACCAAGTTTAAAAGGCATGATCTGCCTTTGACAAAGCCAAACTGGGTTGGATCCAAAGTCTGCAAATTCCCTAAGTCTTTATTTATGAGATCCATTATGATCCTCTCGATGGCTTTGCAGATAAGGCTCGTCAAGCTAATGGGACGGTAATTTCCAGGGTCGGTGGAGGCACCGCCTTTGTGGAGTGGGACCACAGTCGCTGTACGCCACTCCACTCCCTGGGTACGTATCTGGAGGTGAGACTAAGATTAAACAGCTGTCCTAACTGTGGGTTTAATTCCTTGCTGAGTTCATGGAGCACACAGCCGGGGACACCATCATGTCCCATGGATGCTGTGTTCTTTGCCTTGGAGAGAGCAGTTCTCACCTGGGCGTTAGAGATGTTTGGGGGGCTACAATCATTTGTTATAGATATCTCTCCTTTAGGGGGAGGGAGGGGAGAAGTTTGCACTGAACCTGTCAGCCAGTATGTTGGCAATGTCTGTAGGATCAGTAATCTTCACATCATTTTGAACTAATTCTGAGCATATCTGGGAGTTTCCTCCTAGGTTTCTGACATAGCTAAAGAATGCCTTATGGTTATCTTTAGAGTCCTTAGCTATTTTTTTCTCAAAATTAGCTTTGGATGATTTTATGAGAGCTCTTAGCTTTTTACTTAGTGATCAGCGGTGTCTTACCTTTTAAGGATTTTGCTCCATCTTGTAGTAGCTGTTGCTAACAGAAAAGTGCTGGGTAGATATCACCCACTGCCATACTCTTAGGGCCTCGCGACAAAGGGGGTATTGACCTGGTTCTCCTCGTTTGCTCAAGTACCAGACCACTGACATGTCTGTCTGAATCGCAACCGTACCCAGAGGAAGACAGTATTGCAATGCCAAAAGTATTGCTCTCATCTCCAAGACACTGATATGCAAGTGTGTCTCTTGATCGGTCCATGTGCCTTGGGCTGTTCTAACCTGAAAATGCCCCCCCACCCTATCAGGGAAGAGTCTGTGGTCACTGTGGCAGCTGGTGAGGGTAAAACAAAGGGATGTCCTATCGTGACATGAAGTGAGGTCAACCACCACTGAAGATCCTTTTTGCAGGAGTTTATGATCATTAATCAGGAGAGAGACATGGGGAGTGCAGCGCCCCCATTTGGTATGTGCATCTCAGGACATCTGCAGCATCTGGAGGGGCCGCAGAGGTGCCTCGCTGGGGGAATCGCAGGCCTGAGGCAGATGCCCTGTGCTGACCATCTGGAAGGGCTCCAACTGTGCTCTGTCGCATGTCATCTGCTCGTGGCAGTCTCTTCTTAGCATGCAGGGCCATATCGGGCCCAGAGCTATTGGAAGTACTACAATTGAAGAGATCCCGGTCCCTCAGAGACACGTGCTCCGGGGATCTGGGCCTTGTCATCACAGTGGACGGAACATGCTGGAGGGATAGGTTCCTGACCCAGAGACTCCCCAGACTCTGGAATAGACTGCCCATACACGTCAAGCAGAGCGCCTCTTTGGCCCTCTTCAAAAGGAACCTTGATGACTGGATGGGAGATAGGAAAGTCACCCCGAGAATCAAGTCAGTTGCCTTGCTAGACAGGGGTCCAGGGAAGAAATAGCCAGGGAATTGTTATGGCTAGGCTTGTATAGGCCCCTAGGGCCGATAGCCTAGTACCAACCTATGAACCTATAAAGAAGCTTTTGGAAATAATTTGAAAACATCTGGGCATTATAACATTTATGTTTGTTTGCTTTTGTTCTATATTCCACAACATACACATAGTGTCACTTTAAGCCTAGCAAGTTATCTCCTGTGAGAATCAAACCCTGCACCTTGTGTCTGTAAGGTAAATACCTTAACTATTACACCAAGCATGTATATGGGTCAGTTCCTCTGAGGACTGGGCTGCATTGCTTGTGAAATACACAGGCCTTCTCTATCCAGGAAGCCTTCTGAGAGCAGTAGATACAATGAAAATGATCTGGATGCTGGAAAAGCATCACATATATTCCTTTCTTCTCTCCCTCCCTTCCTTATTATCTATACAGCAGTTGTTTAGATAAGCTCCCACTTCATTGCTCTGCTGCTGCTATGAACACATTCAGTGAATAAAACCTCTACCTTCTTCCTTTGTTATGTCCCTAGCATAAATTTTGCACAGAAAGATTCCTCCCCTTTTATCTCAGTCACCTATCACTATATCTCTAGTAGCAGCCATTCACACACCCCCGCCAGTCTCCTCCCTCTCTCTCCAACAGTAGCCCATTTTCCCCTTTGAAGGACTGCTGATGTAATGTAGTATAGAAACATATTTCAGAAATACATACATTTTGCTCTGACTACAACTTGACTGAATAGGAAAAAGAACAAGTATAAACTGTTACATTTGTAATATTAGTTAATAGTAACCAGGTGTTATAAAAGTACACATGGAGTATTGTAGGTTTATTTGCTCACTTGAAGAAAGAATTGTATGAATTAATGCAAAAGCAGCTCATGCAAGGGCAGTTATTCTCAGCTTTACTAAAATACAGAGAATGCTCTAAAGTAAAAGAAAGAAAAAAAAAAAAAAAAAAAAAGAAAGCAGAGAAGGACAAACTATTTGTTAACTGGGTGGCTGCAGTGGTGCAGCAGTTAGTGTTACCGCCAGACAGCAAGAGGTTCTCCGGTTAGATCTTCGGCTGGGGTGCCTTCTGTGCAGAGTCTGCATGTCCTCCCTGTAGTCGCCTGGGTTTCCTCCGGGTGCTCTGGTTTCCTCCCACATCCCAAAGACATGCTGTAGGTGGATTGGACACTCAAGTGTGTCTGTGTGCGTGTCTTCTGTGGAAGGTTGGGTGCCGGGCTGGCAACTCGGCACCGTAAAACTCCACTGCGGTGGCCCCTAACCAGGAAAAGCCGAAAGAAGAAGATCAGGAGAGACATGGGGAGCTCTTTGTAAGACCACTGAGTGAACAACAGCCATTACGGTATCGGCATGTGCATACGACCCAGAGGTATGGCCAGAATTGCTGCTGCCATCATACCCAACAATTTTAGAACTTCTGATGCTGGAGCTTTGTTTTTGGATATCAGAATGCGGACCTGCTGACGGAGTAGTAAGACTCTTTCTACTGGAAATCTTAGCGTGGTGGTGTCTAGTTCTGCTCAGATATAGACAATATGCTGCATTGGAGACCAGGCAGATTTCTCTGAGTTTATTTTAATGCCTAGCTGGCTGCAGAGTGACAGAGTGGATTCCCTGGCTTGAATGAGTTTATGCCTGGTGGTGGCAGTGAGGAGCCAATCGTCTAGATACGGAAACAGCTGGAATCCTAAACGTCTCAGGTGAGCCGTGACCACTGCCATGCATTTGGTGAACACTCTGGGGGCTGTAGTGAGACCAAAGGGCAGGGCTCGAAACTGGTAACGACTGGCTTCCAGCCGGAAGCGCAGATGATCCCTGGATGGCCTGGCCATTTTTATGTGGTAGTACACATCCTGGAGATCTATCGAGCACATCCAATTGTCTTTCCCTAAGAAGGGAAGTATCCACTGAAGCATGACCATCCAAAACTTCTTTCTTTACGGATTTGTTTAGTCTGCTGAGGTCCAATATAGGTCTACAGTCCCCTGTCTTTTTTGGAACTAAAAAGAATCTTGAGTAAGTTACGGATCCCGCCTAAACTGCTGGGACTGGTTGGATGACTCTCTTAGCAGTATTTGGACATCTACTTAGTTTCATAGTATAGTACTAGGCTATCTGCCCTGGGGCATTTGTAAGCCTAGCCATAGTGATGTGGCTTTTGCCACCCCATGAAATGGTACAGAATAAATCTAGAATACTGTGCCTCTGTCTAGTGGTGACACAATGAAGGTCCCCTTATATAACAGAATTAGTTTACTGTGCCCTGTCTAGCAGTGACCCAGATGTGACCCCTGGGGTAAATTTTCGATCTCCCATCCACTCATCAAGATTTCTCTTGAAGAGAGTTAGTGAGGGGCTCTGCCTAATACTAACTGGGATCCTGTTCCAAAGCATGGGAAGCCTTTGGGTTATGAATCTAACCCTCCAGCATGTCCGATTCATACTTGTGCCGAAGTCTTTAGCTCTCGTGGTCCTGATGGATTTGGATTTTTTGAGGTGGAGCATGTCCATCAAATCCTGATTGGACATGGCCTTGTACGTCAGGCAGAGATCACCCCTGAGCAGGCGGTATGCCACTGAATAGAGCTGAAGTTTCTTTAGTCTGGTGGAATAAGACATATGTTGGAGACCCTTGATCCTTTTGGTGAGGTACTTCTGTGGTCTCTCCAGCTGTTGCAAGTGCCGGGTGAGGTACATACAAAGTGGGGCACTGTACTCAATCATGGGTCTGATGAGGGAGGAATATAAGGGTACAATGACATCCTTTGATCTGGATGTGAATCCCTTCATGATGAGGTATGCAAGCTAGAATGTTTTTCTAACCACTTTGGCAACGTGGGTGTCAAATGAGAGGTCGCAGTCTACTTGGGTCCCTAGGTCTCAGATTACTTTTTCCGTACTCAGTGGGTTGCTGTCTGATAATTTGTGGGTACTTTGTTTTTTCCAAAAGAGATGACTATACATTTTTTGGCATTTAGTTTCAGGCCGTGACTACGGCACCAGTTGTCCGTTTCAGTGAGGCCTTTTTGTAGGATGTCGACTGTGGCGCCTAGTTTGCAGTCATCTGCAAACTGTCAGCCACAGCCCTCCCAGGTTTGCTTTAACATCTGAGAAATAAATGCCGAACAAGAGGGGTCCCAGGACAGATCCCTGTGGGACACCACTTGTGACTGGCTTTGAGTCTGACATTGCTCCAGCGATTTTAACTTTATGGGTTCTGTCCTTTAGCCAGTTTGCAACCCATCTAGTGACATAAGGGTTTACTTTTAAGCGGTTTAGCTTATCTATGATGCCTGAGTGGGGTATTGTGTCGAAGGCCTTAGCCAAGTCCAGGTATGCTGTATGGACTGCTTTGCCCTCGTCAATGGCTCTAGTGACTGTTTTGAAAAAAAGTCAACCAGGTTTAAAAGGCAGGATCTGCCCTTCACAAAGCCGAACTGGGTGGGGTCAAGTGTCTGTAGGTCCCCTATGTCTCTGTTTACGAGTTCCATAATGATTCTTTCCATAGCTTTGCAGACCAGGCTAATTAAGCTGATGGGGCGGTAGTATCCAGGGTATGTAGAGGCACCCCCCTTGTGGAGTGGGACCACCTTTGCTGTACGCCAGTGTACAGGTACATAACCCGAAGTAAGGCCAAGATTAAATAGCATTTTTATGTGTGGGTTTAGCTCCTCTTGGAGTTCTCGTAACACGCACCCCGGGATACAGTCAGGTCCCATTGATGCTGTGTTTTGTGCTTTGTTTAGGGCGGTTCTCACTTGGACATCTGAGATGACAGGGAGATTACATTCAGTTGGGATAAGTATTTCTTCTTTTGGGGGTGAAGGAGGTGAGAAGTTTGCACTGAACCTGTCAGCCAGAATGTTAGCAATATCTGTGGGTTCAGTGTAGTTTTTGTTGTGAACCAACTCTGAGCATATCCGAGGGTTTCCGCCCAGGTTTCTAACATAGCTGAAGAAGGCTTTGTGGTTATCTTTAGTGTCCTTAGCTATTTTTCTCTCAAAGTTTGCCTTGGATGTTTTTAGGAGAGAACGTAGTTTTCCGCTAATGTTGATCAGAGACATCTTCCCTTCATGGGATTTCGCTCTGACGTGCAGTAGCTTCCTTCTTTTGTTATACAATTTGTTTATGGCTGAGGTCCACCAGACAGGACGCTTACATTTGGTGGAGATGGACTTGGATTGGGATTGCATGATCCATGCATTCCTGGATATGTCCATAGAAAGCATTTGTGAAGGATTCGGCATTGCGGGATGTGGTATCCACTGGCACAGTGGGCTTAAAGGATACCATCTCCTCCTTAAGAAGAGTGAAGTCTGCTTTTGAGAAGTTTTTCACTGTGGTCTTTTGTGCTGGGGGTGGAGGTGGGAAATGTATATCCAGGGTGATTAGTTTGTGGTCAGATCTCACTAGTGAGGGGTATACATCCGGTGTGGAGCATTTTGTCCCCATGTTTGTGATGATCAGGTCTAGTATATTTTTCTCCCCTAGTGGGAGAGGTGACTAGTTGTTCCAGTGCATTTGAATTTATGAATTCCAGGAACCTTTGGGCTAGGGTATTGGGGCTAGAATAATGTACCCAATCTATGTTTGGGTAGTTAAAGTCTCCCAGTATGATGGTATTTTGTGATACATTCATATCCTCCAATGTCTTCAGGAAGGCTGAGTGGGGTTCTTGAGATTGGGATGGTGGTCTGTAACATGCTACCAGTTGTATAGCAGTTTTGCCTATGGTTAGTTGCACCTGTATGGTCTCTGTTGCTTCAAGTGTTGCTACTAACCTGGAGGTGTGGGTGTCCTTTATGAATATGGACACACCCCCTCCCTTTGTGGTTCGGCCCGGGTTTTGGGGCCCCCTCCCTTTGTGGTTCGGCCCGGGTTTTGGGGCCGAAAAGCATGATACGAGATATAGCCTGGTAGCGCTGGGGTGCTCTCAGGAGCCTTGAACCAGGTTTCAGTTACTGCACAGCCGTCTTTCTCCATGCTGAGGAGTGCATCAAGTGCCTGCATCTTGAGATTTAGACCTCTGGCGTTGAGCAGCATTACCCTTAGTTTTTTTTCCATTTTTGTTTTCTAAGGAGGTGGGTTTGTCTTTTGAGCCTTGCCTAAAAATGGCATTATGGGGGTGGCAAGAGCCTTAGCCAATATCCGGAAGCCCAGTGGTGACAGGTGTAAGCCATCCCTTGCGAAGCAGCATGGCTTGTCCAACATATCATCCCAGGCAGATAGATATTGGATCCCCTTAGAATGACACCAGTACTCGAGGCAATTGTTAAAGCTGATCATCTTGTCTTTGTATCGTGGTATCATTCTTGGTGAGGGCAAGATGCTGCTCAGGGTCATATCAGCCTGGGCTACATAATCGGAGAGCTCCTCTGTGTCTCTTTTCATGTAGTCCAGGGAGGTACATCTCAGGTCATTCAAACCAGCATGGACAATGATGGAGTCATATTTGTACTTGCTTTGGAGTGACCTGAGTGCGTGTGTTATGTGGCAGATCCTAGCCCCCGATAGACAGCTCACAGTCACCTTCTCCTTGTTCAGCCTGGTCAGTGGGACATCAGTGTGTCTGACTATGGAGTCACCTATTACTAGTGTATCAGGCAAGGTGTTTGGCCTTAAGGGCTGCGATTGGTCGACACACTGATTTATTGAAGTACGTGTTGCATGTGTTTTGTTTTGAGGTGGTGGATTTTTGGATGTTTGCTTTGGGAGTCTCTGTTTTGGTAAGTTTTTTATTAGAGCCTCCGAGTATGTCTTTGTGTTTTTATGCGTTTGGTTTGCAGTTGTGGTAGGTCTATGTGGGACTGGGATTGTTGTGTTGCTTGTTCCCTGTAACTGGGTGAAATGCCTGGGATTTTTTCTGTCTGAGGAGGGGGTGTGGTGCATGGAATGAAGTATCCTCTGGATATGATAGTTTATACCCAGTTGTCGTTTTGTTATTTTGAGCCAGGCATTTGGGTACAAAGATAAGCGACCCCTGACTGCCTCCAGAGCAGGACAGTTGGGCCTCCTTTCAGGAGCGCTGGTATGGCTTCCCAAAGAAGTGATCTCAGTCGCCCTGGTTTTGCAGATCCCTCTGCCACAAGGGCAGCGTCTTCCATTATTACCCTCTCCTCTGCCTCTGGAGGGGGGGGGGTCACCATGTATGTCCTGAAAGGCTCCTTTGGGCTTTTTGGAACCACATTTTACCTCCCCTTTGACCCTTTGGATAGGGCCTGGTAGGGGTGGAAAAACGGACTCTGATGGTAGACTGAGTCTTTCCTTCCTGCTTACACCTGGTCAAAGTTTCCTCAACTTTGGGCCTGAAAAGAGGCGAGCAATCAAAAGGGGTATTCACAAAGGATGAATTGAAGGGCTCCGTGAAGGAACACAAGTGCATCCAGGAGTGCCTCCTAAGAGCAATTCCTGTACCCACTGCCCTGCTCATTCCATCAGCTGCATAAGAAATGAGGCGCATGAACAAGTTGACAATGGAACTGAGGGTAGCAACCTGAGAGGCAACTTTGTCTAGCTCCTGCAGCTACTGTAACCTGAACAGAATCTCCCAGTTCTTTAAGGAGATCTCTTTGTAGTCTTGTGAAATGGGTTAAATAGTTTAGCAAATGTAGTGCAAAAGTCGCTAAACTAAACATGCCCCTCCCATATCTATCCATGATCCTGGAGTCTCTGTTAGGAGGATGGATAGAAGAGGAAGTTTCTGACATTTCCTTTTTGGTGGCTACCGCCACTACCATGGCATCAACTGGCACACCTTTGGTCAAGAAGGTGTTATCTTGGGGAGCAGATATGAACTTATTAGGCCTCCTAGGGACATGTCCTGAGACTCCCACGCCCTTCGCGAGACTAGCTGCATAAGCTCATCGAAGGGCAGACACACCCAAGAGGTGGAAGGCCGAGACCCAAAAGCCTTCAGGAGAAACGACTAGTCTTCAGTAGGGTTTGTGGACTGCCAGTCACCCCTCTGCCTAAGTATCTCTGCAAATGAGATATCCTCAGAGGGGGACCCTTCTGATTCATCCAAGTCAGTGTCAGATGTTAGGGACTCTTGAGGAGAGTCTAGATGTTTCCTCTTACAAACTCTCTTCCTGGGAACCTCATCAGTGGGAGCTTCTGGCGAGGTCTCAGAAAAGCAAGGGCCACCCAATGGAGCTTCCTGAGGCTCAGTGTCTCCACGCTTGGCCAGGATTTGTGAAGCAGAAGCAGACAGGTGCTTTGGGAGAGGAAGAAGCAAGACCTGAGGTCAAGGATGTCTTAGGAGATATAACTCCTCATGGAATCGAATGCACCCCTGCTCCGATGCAAGGAAACAGACATCTGAGGAAACAGTCGATACTCCCGGCACCGGGACAGTGGGCTCCGAGCCAGAAGTAGGAGAAGAGCTCATCAGAGCCGAAGCCCCGAGAAGCAGAGTGGGAACAGACAAGTCTGTCCAACTATCCTCCCCAGACCCGACCAGACACTGTCGGCTCCTAGAATCCTCTATCGGCACCAAGGACGTCAGAGTGAACAGAGCCGAAGAGACTGGAGCAGGAGTCTGCTCCGAAGGCTCCACAAATCAACAAGTCTGACTCCTCCAGCTCCAAAAGGACCACTATGGCTTGGAGAAGGAAATGTTGTAGCTAGTACAAGGGTCTTCGGCTCCAAAACCAGTTGAGTCTGAGCCGATAAAATTTTTGCAAAGGCCAATGCCTCCAACACGATCCACATACAGATCAGAAAGGTTAATAGAGGACTGAGGTGAATGGACTGAAGGTGGTACAGATTGTAATAAGGGAGACTTAGGAATTTTGGATACTGGCTCCGAAAATATAAGACTGTCAGCTCCGATATCTGTGGAGCTGAAGTCAAAGATTTCTTTGATTTTTTTTGTCTTAGAAGTCTTACTTTGAGGACATACCGGATCCATCTTGGTCGCTCAATGCTTCTTGGAAGGATGGTTTCAACAAGCCTCTAACAACTTCCACTTTCTCTCCTGTAGGACTGTGGAGGAAAAAGAATGGCATATGGAGCAGCTATCCAGTAAATGCAAAGCTCCTAAACAGTACACACAATTGACATAGCTGTCAGTTAGACATTTTTCGGCCACATTTGGGGCACTTTTTAAAACCTGACTTGGGATGCTTATCTAGGTTAGCCATATTCTATCAATCACAAAATTAAACAAACAGATTACTGTCAGACTAAGAAAAAAAAAACTGAACAGTAACCAACAGTCAAACAGCCTTTGGAAAAAAATTAGGCTGAAGACACACGCACACACACATTTATCTGTCTAGATAATTACGTAACTGTGACAGAAAAAAATGCCTACAGGCACACAATATCAATGCTAAGCAGACTATACTAAAGAAAGA